>NC_068360.1:27486598-27566598 GCF_020536995.1 Dreissena polymorpha | reverse complement strand
ATTTCGCGTCACAGCAAAATTGGAATAAACCACAAAAGAACCAACCACTACAGCATCCGGTATGAGCTCTTCAAGCGGCAACGGGCTCTCATCATCCGGGAGCGGTGACGGCGCAAGTGCTGGAAGAGACTCTTGTGGATCTGGTTCAGGAACCGGAAGCAGTGGCGGGGGTTGTGATCCCTGAAATGCAGCGTCGGTTTGAGACAGTGACGGGAGCGCTTCAGGTGGCGGGATGGACGCATGAGGAGCTATTAACGTCGTTAGCGGGCGTCTTCTAGTTGTTTCGGGCCGATGTGTCCGGGAAGCGGAGGTTCTGTTATTTCGTTTTTTCATTTAACCTCATCAACAAATTATGAGGCTCGTTCTTGTAAAACGGAGTTTAATGCATACATGATGTTAAAAGGAGTTCGCGCATGCTAATCAGGGACGACAGTTTCCGCTTTTAAGGAATTTACTGTTTAAAAGAAGTATCTTCTAGACGAAATTACCAGTCTTGGCGGGAAGTGTCGTCCCTGTCTTGGCGGGAAGTGTCGTCCCTGTCTTGGCGGGAAGTGTCGTTCCTTATAAGCCTATGCGGACTGCACATACTGATTTGAGACGTTTATAAAGCATATGTATTTAACCCAATATTCAAAGAACGCGGCTAATATAGTGTCCATTATTTGGTCGAGGGGTTCCGAGTTGTATCACCGCTTTCATAATTTCCACCCATAAAGAAATGGGTTAGCATTCAACTAATGTAATAGTGTCTTAATGCGGCAAATTTTAAAATACACTAATACGGTGTTTAAATAAAAAGTCAAATAACAGATGACCCCGTTGATGGTATCCTTATCAAAAACCTCAATATGCGTAGATGACATGTTGTACTTCATGTTATGGTATAACACATAGATGACATTTTGTACTTCATGTTATGGTAAAACACATAGACAACGCCCTTGTCTCTATTTCAATTTAAGTTTTGACCTGTTTATTTTCATGCCCACACTGAATGGGTAACATGATAAATTGCACATGTCCTTCCATCCGACCACCCGTGGTTAACCGATTGAATAACATTAATGTGTAAATGAATGTAAAGGAAGGCCTTATGTGTGCGACGACTTTTTGAAGAATAATCTCAATTAGTTTTTTGTAATATGTATATTAAAGCGGGACTGCACGATTTTTATATGTGTTAAAATGTAATAAATTGATAAAAAATATGTTACAATAACACAAAATAGTCAAGAAAAAAATTATACATTGAAGACCAATTTCATAAAATGCAGCAAAGACAGATTAGCGCCCCGAGCCGATTGTGACGAAGATTTCGTACATATGTTCCTACAATAACCGAAGCATTCATCTTTTTTATAACATTCAAAATAAAATTTAAAGAATACCTACAAACAAATCATTGATATATATGTATGCTCATTTGTTAATTTTTCTATGTTAATACTTTGTTGTGATGTGTCTGATGTGATTTATTTGAAAGATTAATTTTTGAAAGATTGATTTTTGTATCACATTTTGCATATTTTGTATTATCATAATCATCATCGTCATCATTATCATCGTCGTCGTTGTCTTCGTCGTCGTCGACGTCGTCGGAATTGATAAGGAAGTTATTATAACATTTAACTGTATAGTTCATTTTCTTTTTTCCCTTGTATGTTCGTATGCATGTTTCAAAATATATACTTGTGTTTTGTTACTGAAGACCACATTGTTAAAAAGAAATTATTTCTTAATGTGAATTCTTCATGAAATAAAGTTATTATTATTTTTATTATTATTATTAGTTAGTGTGTGTGTGTCGTATGAATAGATATCGTTGCCGGAAATTAACATGATCCGTAAAAATAAATTTAGATTCACTTCGTACATGCATTATATGCATGCTGTCGAATTCGACTATAATACAGACATTTTCGATTTCAGAATAAAATATCTGGCTTATTTCGCATTTTTCGACACATGTTTTTCTTAACTTTTATTTTAATTTATATCGAAATATATGTCTTATGAGTTTTTTACACATTTTATATAAATTCACAAAGATTTGACAAAATCGTGCAGTCCCGCTTTAAGAATCACAAAACACGCACATTTAATGAATACGTACATTATATATGCACTATTTTAAGAAAATATTACGCATCCGCAGATCGACGGTATAAAACCTTGAGTTAATCTCTTAAACTTCTAAATTGCATGACCTATGTATGTTTAATTGAACATGTATTTCACTATTATAATGACTTAAACTGTGTCTATGCAGTGGCCTTATGTGGGGAAATTGGTGAATTGAGGTCATTTTCGAGCGTGCGATGCCTACGAAGTGAGTTCGGATCATAGATTTCGCTTGTATCGTTTGTCAATCCCGCTTCTTGGGCGGAAAATAAATCGAAACGTGATATAGGGGTCCAAATCATACTTCGTGCAATGAAAGAAGGAGCTGGATTGAGTTGCATGGAAGAATGACTCTTAATGGATAAATCCGATGTTTTTTTAATGTCGCCAGGATAATGTTTTTTTTCCATATTTTACAACAAATTTTGTTTTACGATGCCACATGGAGCGTATATACACGAGCACTGCATTTCTTCATTACAGGCGGCATCAACCCGATGTTTCCTGTAGTCAGTGGAAGCGGTAATGGCGGCTGCACGGGCCCGTTCTGTATGGGCGCCGGAAATGGCGGCAGTAGAGGAGCCAGAAGTGGCGGTGGGATGATAGGCGGACCCAGGGGAGTGAGAGTTAAATATTGGCGTACGTTCCTGTTGTTATTGCTGGCCGGACACGAAATTCGCCATAGGTTGTCAAACTTTGACGTCATCGAGCCACGCATTGCAGCTGGGAGAGGCATCACCGGGGAACTAATATACACATGTCCGGTTTGCTCTTTGGATAGAGGGATGTCCTCTGGTTTTTCCGGATCTCCGCCCAACAGCACACCAAAATTACATATACAGTGACAATAACTTTATTGCTGTAAATTGCTGCTTTAATTCAGTATTCGACCAAACGTCCTTGTTTGTAGAAAGTAAATGTTGTCACGGACGCGTAAGGACCTTATACACTTTGAAATGCAAATTAACTCATAAATGAACATTGGGACATTGATCCACAAACATCAACTTGATCTCCTTCACAATGCGAGTGTTTGTCGTTTCAGTTGTTGTTAAATATTTTAATTTTTTTTTTTGTTATACTGGCACATTTTCCGTTTTATTGTTATAAAATTGTTCACATACAAAATTGATTCAACACAGTTCAAAAATACGAATCAAAGAAAAAAGTAATAAAAAATTGATTCAGAACAGTTCAAAAACACGAATCAATGAAAAAGTAAATGTAAAAAAAATTAAAAAAATAATTGTCAAAAGTGTAATGTGTAAAAAGTATGATTTCTGAAAAGTGTAATTTGTATAATGCATGATTTCTGAAACGTATAATCAGTGACTACTACTACTTCTACTACTACTACTACTACTTCTTCTTCTACTACTACTTCTACTACTACTACTACTACTACTACTACTACTACTACTACTACTACTACTACTACTACTACTACTACTACTACTACTACTACTACTGCTACTACTACTACTACTACTACTACTACTACTACTACTACTACTACTACTACTACTACTACTACTACTACTACTACTACTACTACTACTACTACTACTACTACTACTACTACTACTACTACTGCTACTACTACAACTACTACTACTACTACTACTACTACTACTACTACTACTACTACTACTACTTCTACTACTACTACTACTACTACTACTACTACTACTACTACTTCTACTACTACTACTACTACTACTACTACTTCTACTACTACTACTACTACTACTACTACTACTACTACTACTACTACTACTACTACTACTACTACTACTACTACTACTACTACTACTACTTCTACTTCTACTTCTACTACTACTACTACTACTACTACTACTACTACTACTACTACTACTACTACTACTACTACTACTACTACTACTACTTCTTTGTATATGTTAATTAAGTGAATAACAAATTGTGAGTCAAAGGCTGATATTTGCCTAGGTAGCTTATTTAGGTCCTTATTTTTATCACAAAATCTCTTTTTAAATCATCGTAGAGCGAAAGTAAAGCGCCTTACCCCTGCGTGGGGTTACAGTGATTATACATACTTCAATATAAAAATGAGTCACATAATTTTCTCTGAAACTACATGACCCCGTGGTTTTACAAGCTGAGCTGTTTATTTTCTGCCAATCGAAGGTTATGATATTATTTTTAAAATTTAAATCACATCTTTCTTGTGAAATTTGACAATGTTCATATTAATACACTTCGAAACAACCTGCATGTGCATAGTGTTCGTTGTTCAGGTTACAACAACAAGTACGCGGGACCGGAGTGCTCGACAAAAGTGGGACAAAGTATGTCGCCTGAACTTGATGTTTTCCCGAGAGTTTTGTCGCGTTTGGGCTGATTTGGGCGATTACTTCTAAAACAGACCGAAACTTGTGTGTTTGTGTTTAATCCAAAATATATCGTGACCATTAGACACTTGACAGCAAATTGTTGGTGGTCTCTTTATTTTCTTTATATTTTGAACTCATCGCAACCACTCGAACCAAACATCCTGTGAACCCGCATCATCCTGCAAATGCGCTAATTTTAGAATTATGAAATACACGCAACTATGTTTTTGTAAATGTATACATTAATATTAATCACACATTGATTCGTTTTACTGGCTCTGTTTTGGAAATCTACTTACTGTTGTTAATATCTTGTTTTTGTGATTTTCAGGATTTAACTGACCCTGAAGCAAAACGAGTTTGATTCAGAACAAGTGTTTGGATTGTAGTGAATTGCATAACCAGGCCAGCCAAGTTTTATTCAATGTTCAGCATCCCCATGATGTTTTATAAACTCGCATGTAAGAATTCAAAAGTCGTTAATATACTGTTATTAAACAGTTTTACCATGTATACTTCTAATAGTTGTACATTTTTACCATATTTATTTCAAACAGTTGGGTTATGTAACCCATAACCCTTTGTAAGACCCGTCCCTTCTTGCATTTGTGATTTTTTTCTATATGTCATCACTCTTCTGAACAATTGAAAAATACAGGGGCTTTTGGTGGTTTAATTTTAATTTGAATTATTGATATGAAATCAACATTTAACTTATATGTAATATAATTATCTGTTGAAATGTATATTATTACCTCATTGTACCCAAAAACGAATATAATGATGAAACGATACACCAATGCTTTTGTTGTTTTTAAAAAAGGAAAATTAACGAACAGAAACGACGTGTTATGCAAAAAGATTAAATAGAGGATATTCGTTCATGTCAGTGTAAGATCGTTTGTTATTTCACGAGAGATCATATACAATATATATTCACGACTGGCGCAGCTATAAGTGAAAATATTATTGTTCTATGATCACGAGTGAATGTTTCTTTTATGCCCCTTTTTCAAGACAATAATCAACAGCTGTTTCCCTTTCGCTGACAAGTTACCCTTTCTCCCGTGGCATGCATCAATACATTTCAAAACACAAAATGACGCCATAAGTGTTACGAAATGACTTTGAAGCATGTGAAGAAAATTATGAAATAATTACTATTTTATAACATGCGATACTCCAATGAACAAACACGTATACTGTACCTATATTGACTTTATCTTTATTGAATTATCTGTATATTTATCCTGATTATCGATTATAATCCGATACATTATACTTGCAATTTGACACGTGGCCCTTAATTAACACCACGGAAAGGGACATTATACTTTTTAAGGAAAATGACAGAATTACAAATCCGTTGTGTTCGACCCTTTCCGTATTTTATTGTTTGACCAGAAAAAGCTTCGTACATTCATCAATACATCATGGAGTTGAAGAAAATGTTCAGTATGAACATAATTTAATATGATATTTTTTCTAGTTCAATATTCGTTACCATTGTGTAATAGTTTATTAAAAACCCAATCGGGAATCCTCGGACAATTCCGCCATACCGGCGATGTGTAGCCCACTGTCCGAAGTGTTCAGATTGTTATAAAACCCGTAAGTTCAATAAAAACTCTTTCCGCGGATATGAGCCCTTTTCGTTTTTCAGTCATAACCCTAACATATATGAAGGAAGCAAATTTTGCCTCTAATTGTGTACATTTATGTTAATATGCGGAAACTGATATTGTTAGGCACAGTTATTTTCAATGATTTGTTTTCAATAAAATTTTTGATTCATCGCAACTTGACATATCAACGACGCTGTTACTGACTTGAAGAAAGGACTTTGTTTAAAAACATTTTGGTTCCAAAATCCAAATGCAGAGTAACGAACAATCGGGACTCCTCGGACAATTCCGCCATATCGGCGATCGTCTCTCGGGTGTATTTGGTGGAAGGATATGTCTAACGCCTCTAGGCGGAAGATGTTACACCGAAAATATAGTTCGGGTTACACACCATTAAATTTGCACTAAATTAACTGATAATATAGATATAGAAGGACCAATATCTCTGAGGAGTAATATAATAGAATATTTGTTTCTGTTATTGTTAAACATTAGTTGTCATTACATACAAAATATTCAAATGTTAATTAAATGTTTAGAAAGCCAATTAGTTGTTTCTTGAGGGTAAACAACACCATTATTCAAACTTAAAGAACCAGTATTTCTTAAATTGCATTAATTATCGGTACAACATTGCGGATGTTCTGCAGGGCGACAAACTTTGAGATTTTATCCATATGTTTAGGTTCTATACCATAAACAATCGTACAACACTGTACAGTGGTACAGGGAAAACTCTTCGGTGTAATATAAGAAATAGTAAAATCCACTTAGATCCCCCCCAAAAAAACAACATAATTATAGTGACAAGCCAAGCTGTCACAAACTGTATACAGACAAAAGCCATATGGCTCTCAGTGGGGTTTACTATTACCAGTATTGAGACACCTAAAGGGTTTCGCAGGATGGAATAAGTGGAGAGCTTGATTGAATTTGAAAAACAATTCTTTCTGTGCATTTGATGATGGCAACCATACAGTACTTCAGGCAGATATTTTTTATATTTTAGCCTAGGCAACTTAATTTCAGATGCTGTTATTCTGGCCAGGCCGATACTCTTTAGCTGGGCAACCAAAACACTTAATATGGTCAACTGTGCAGGCAACAATTGTAACTAGAAGTGGCGCGGCAGAGGCCGACGCGTATCCCCATGCCGCATGTTTGACCCAGTAAGCATTTTAATGAACCTTGTGGTGAATATAATGGATCAGCCTTGTTTTAGCCTTAAGTGTAAATTGGTTATTCCAATACTGTGGAGACACCAATAACACCGATAAACAAATTAAGAATACAGTTTTTTATGCCCCCGGTAGGGTGGCATATAGTTTTTGAACTGTCCGTCAGTCTGTCTGTCTGTCCTTCCGTCTGAAAACTTTAACATTGCCCTAACTTTGCAATATTGAAGATAGCAACTTGATATTTGGCATGCATGTGTATCTCAAGTAGCTGCACATTTTGAGTGGTGAAAGGTCAAGGTAATCCTTAAAGGTCAAATATATGGCTTTAAAGCGGCGCAATAGGGGGTATTGTGTTTCTGACAAACACATCTCTTGTTTTTAATTGAAAAACCAAAGACATTGTTGGAATTTGACTTATTTAAGGCATCGTGTAAACATTTTAAAACTCAATTTTCCACAATATGAAACAACTTTTTTAAAAGGCACCATTAAAAGCTCCTCCATCCCCTTATAATGCACGCTAAACCAAGAATCAGTTTTTTATAAGATTATCCTTCAAGATGGGCAAAAGTCCGGGGCAATACTGTCAAAATGACCTTTAACAACTCTTGTGACATGCACCTGTAGTCTTTTTTCTCTGTATTTTTTTTACAGCGAAACACATAATGGCATCATCATAGATGTATAGCTCAGAATTCATTTTATACTATATAAATATGTTATGTGGTCTTATTTATACAAAATAACCTGGATATTTATGAAAAAACACCATCTCCCTGTAAAGAGAGATGGCATTTGTTCACCATAAACATTTATATATTCAGTAAATTATAAGCAACAAACATGAAAAATTCAGTCCCCCAGTCATTGAGTTTTTAAAGAGTTCAACTTTGCTTAAGTAATAATGCATCAATGTTGATTCTAACAAAAAAAGGGTAGTCATTTATGCCTAAACAGTTCTGCTTTCCAGATGCAAGCACGTCAAACACAAACTTTAAACCATTTATAGTCTTAATTATTAAACAAGAGGGCCATGATGGCCCTGTATCGCTCCACTGCTGAAAAAAAGGCTGAAACAAGTATTCTCGGCATGTGCAAATACTTAAATATAGGCCCTATTTAAGCACATGTACACTTTTGTGACCCCCTGGTCACATTTAACCCAAGGGGCATAATTTGAGTAAATTTTGTAGTGGACTACTATATCTCACTACATACAAAATGTGGTAGCCCTAGGTCCTAGAGTTAAGGACAAGAATATTTTAAAAGTTTTCACAAAATAAGCAAGATATAAGCGTATATAATGTTCAATTTTGTGACCCGGTGGTCAGGGTCATATTTGACCCAAAGGGCATTATTTGAACAAAGTTGGTAGAAGACTATAAGATGCTACTGCATACCAAATTTGGTAGCCATAGTCCAAATGGTTTTCGACAAGAAGATTTTTAAAGATACCACAAAATAGGTGCTTTATAAGCGTTAATTCAATTTTGCGACCCCTCGGGGAAGGGTCCAAGTTGACCCCAGAGGCATCATTTGAACAATTTTGGTAGAGGTTTATTTTAGATGTCACTACATACCAAATTTGGTAGCCCTAAGCCCAATGGTTATGGACAAGAATTTTTGAAGTTTTCACAAAATAGGCCTTATATAAGCATATGTTCAATTTTGTGACCCCCGGGGCAGAGTCAAATTTGACCCCAGGGGCATAATTTGAACAAATTTGGTAGAGGACTATTAGATGTCTCTACATACAAAATTAGACAGCCCTAGGCTCAATGGTTATGGACAATAAGATTTTGAAAGTTTTCACAAAATAGACCTTATATAAGCAAATTTTCAATTTTGTGACCCCTGGGGCAGGGTCAAATTTGACCCCAGGGGCATAATTTGAACAAATTTGAAAGAGGTTCACCCAGGAACATTCCTGAGAAATTTCATCAGAATTGGACCTGTAGTTTAGGAGATGTTTAAAGGAAAAGTTAACGCGCGGACGGACACACGCGCGACAAACACAGGACCATGACATAAGCCCCGCTTGTCTTTGACCTGTGGAGCCTAAAAGATATTCGGCGTATATCCTGATTTTGTTATATAGTACGAAAAATAACAATTTTATTTGATTCTGTGGTAGAAACAAAGAAGAACCCTTTTCTTTTCAAAGTAAAAGTTTTATAATTATTTTTATTTATTTATTTTTTTACATTTTTTGTTTAATTCAATATAGTACTTACAATGTATACATGTATATGATCATACAACAAAGTGATTGTACAAAGCAATAAAGTTCAGACATGAACTATACAAGATATTCTAATATATATACTTTTTTTGGTTTCCTTAAGATTAAGACAAAAACCAAAAAAACTGGGTAAATATGGTTTTTCTTTGGTTGTTTGTGATAGGTGTTGTTTTTTTTTTAAAGAGAAAAGAAAAGAACAACAGAAGAACAGTTATGAAAAATGACGAGTTGTATAAAGTGGGAAGAAAGCATAATGGACTGTGTGTTTTGTTGTATATTCACAATGATCTTATAATGATTGAAAAAAATATACACAAATATTTTAGAAAGATAAACTAACATTAGAGTAAAATGTATATAAGTGGACAAACATTATGAGAATTTTATCCGATTCCATTTTTGTTCAAAGATTTGTAATGTGTCATTACTGAGGGCTATTTCTTTCTCAATCTGGATTTTTAGTGGACAAAAACAATTAAAATTTGGAACTTGTTTTTTGTACTTCATGTTAAAGATAAAAGATGTTTAAAGGAAAAGTTAACGCGCAGACGGACGCACGCACACACAGCAAACACAGGACCATGACATAAGCCCTGCTGGTCCTTGGCAAGTGGAGCTAAAAAGATATTCGGCGTATATTCTGATTTTGTAATATAGTACGAAAAATAACGTTTTTATTTGATTCTGTAGTAGAAACAAAGAAGAACCCTTTTCTTTTCAAAGTATAAGTTTTATAATTATGATAAATTGCCAGGACATAATTATGGGCCTTTGTTTTTGACATCTGATATCTTGTGAACCTAATAATGGTGCCCTTATACGAATGATACATAACATGAAGTAAAACAAAACAAAATTACTGCGTAAGTGTGTGTGAGATAGAGAAAATTATCAAAAAACATTGAAAATTTTATTTGCATATTAAATACAACACACTTTGACAACAAAAAGTATTGTTTGTATAATCAATATGAACACAATCTAAGTTGCTGCTAATATGGGATCCCCACCAGGATTTGAACCTGGATTTCCTTTCCATATAGAAAGGTGTGTTTGCTTACACTATAAGGATGTTCCAATTAACAGCAATAATATTGGTTACAATTATTTCTGTCAACTATATTAATTGTTTTATTAAGTCTTGACACAAAATATGTAAATAAACTTTTTAAGCTTTTTAAAAACAATTTATTCTCCATCAATTTTTTAAGGCAACTGTCACATTGATAATGGCATGTATCATAAGGGCTCGCCTTTAAAGCTACTCTCGATCAGAAACTCATGTTTTTCCACAAACACTGAACCTGAAATCAGAAAAAGATTATTTAAAACCACTTTTTTTGTTATAGAAACAATTAAATGCCTTTTTTATTTCAATAGATAATTGATCCCCATAAACATCTGGACATATCACCCAACAACTTGTTGAAAATGTGTTTGCTTATTTACATCTGTGAGTACATGTGTTGGTACATGTGACAGTGAGGCGGTAAGAAACTGCAACAACTAAATCGAAACAAATATTCAAATAACTACAATGGTATGTTTCTTATGCTAGCAATTAAGTAGCAAATAATGAGAATATCTAAGTATGACATTTTGGGCTGCACTAACTATTAAGATCTATATAATGTTCAATGAACTTTATATACAAACAGGGCCGAGTTGCAACATTTTACAAGATAAAACGTTTGATTACTTGTACTGTAAGAAATAACACTTTTTAATTGATGTAACATGCATCAAAATACTCCCAAATAGTTTAAACAAAAAACACAGAAATATTAATTGACTAGATAGTAGATTGACATGAACAGACAGTAAAATAGAGTTTTGGAATGGTCATGTTCATCAGATCATGTACAAAATTGGGACAATCATAGCTCTACACAGTTTCCAACTAGTATTTTAAATGTAAAAGAAACAGATGAAGAGAAAAAGATGTACACAGAACATATGCTTGGAAAGTTCTGGGATTATTTCATCAAAATTTCTTCAAGAAAGTATCATGTACTGAAAAGTTTAGCTTAATAAAAAAAACACTTAACAATATATATATAATATTCTAGATATTCACATATAAACATTGTTACTGAACTCAACAGAAAACAATTGAAAAGTTTCAATGACTTAACATATCGTTGTTGAAAAAAAGGGGCGCTTGCTGCACTGGTAACAACACAATTATATAACGCGATAATTTGCTCATAAAATGTCCATAATCAAGAATGAGTTAAACATTGTGGGCAGTCAATCGTTTGGCGTATGGGTGTTTGAACTAAATTGCATCCGATAAACAAAATGGCAGCAAAAGCTATTGATGTTATGTACATTGAAAACCCGCAGAACTAGATATAATAAGCGCTTGGTGAAATCTACAATTAGTTATGCTCACCATCTTGAAATAAAAAGTTCTTCAGCAAGCGTCGATTCTTTCTTGGGTCTGATGCGCAATACACAACTGATTGATTATTATGCCACTTGAAGTGATTAATAGTAATAACACATTTAATTAATATATCAGTGAACTAAATCTTGCATTAGACTAACACTAGTGTAAATTATTAATTTTTTTGACTTGATACATTGACATGTTTAACTATGCTGTTTACTATAGATAAGAGTTGGTCTCACTAAACACTGCAAAGACACACACAGTCTAGCAAAGGCTACAAAGACAAGTAAAGTCAGATAAAAACACAAATAAGTTAACCAGTGTATCCTTTATTTAATAAATTTAAGACTATTAGGGGAATATATTTAGGAGAAACAAAGATTTTAACATTAATAACTGTTTTTATTTGGTCTACAGTAGTTTTGATATAATTCCAGGCAAGGTATAACAAAGGCAATCCAAGAGTTACAGTGGGTTTATTGGACCTTGCAGCATGTGTTTGACTTTGTGTACCTTTGCTACACTTTGTGTGTGTGTTTTTGTAGTGTTTAGTGTGAGCGTTACGGCATGTAAACAATAGCTTCTTTTCATTTTAGAGACATGTGATTAATGCTATAATGCTTCTTAACTAAGGAAAAACGTTTCGGTGTAATGTTTAGAGAATGTTTTTTATCATGTTTTTAATTTATTGTAATAAACATGTACATGTTCTTTAAAATATATTCATATTTCTGTTCAAATGATATGCATCCATTGTTTACAGTGATTTTTGTATTATTAGCTAATGTACAATTCGGATGTAATCATTTGGGACCTACTGGCGGGAATTTTTATATGAATTTGACTGGTCATGATTAAAGGTAAACTAAGGTCAAAAGTGACGTTAAACAGCTTTGCTGAAAAAAAAGAAAGGAAGTCTTCCTTAACTGAGCTCAATCCACTGACCCTTGGAGTAAAAGTCAAGCGCTTAAACCAATGGGCCATCAGTGCTTCCATAGTCAGTGGTTGATTTTATACTTTATACATGTATAAGCATTCCTTGAAATATCACACAATCAAACAATAAAAAAAGAACTCTCCAAAATTATTTGTGTCATTAAATGCAATATTGATAAATGTAAACATTCGATCTAAAAAGCTCCAATACAACACAAGAATAAAATAAAATAAAATAAAAAAGTAACCCTCAACTTGGCTAGAACCATTGAGTCCTGGAGTAAAAGTCTACCGCTTAGACCACTCGGCCTTCCATGCGTATACAATGAGTGATGTATTTTATACTTTATGTAAGCAATCCTTGTAGTGTCACAAATTATAACGAAAACAGTCAATTTAAAGGTGCCAGTTAAAAATCTAGAATAGAATTAAAATAAGGAAAAAAAGTAGCCCTCATCAGGGCTAGAACCAATGACCCCTAAAGTCCTGGATTTAAAGTCTACCATTTAGACTACTCAAACATCCGTGCTTATTGAATGAAGGATGTATTTTATACTATATATAAGCATTCTTTATAGCTTCACAAAATATAAGGACAACAACAGATTTCTCCAAAGTATTCAATCGTTTCGCGTTGCAACGCTGTATAATTTTCAGGCTTTTAAATGCTCTCTCTCAAGATGCATATAATGGCTATTTTAGAGCATGGTTAATGTTCAGTATTACTGTTTCCTTGCAAATATCATAACTAAAACCAAAATATGCGAATCTGAAACATAGTTTTAAATTTTCTCAATTTACCAAAACATGAAAATTTTAAATTAACTTAATGTCATAGTCCAAATAATTAGACGTAATCTACCAATGTATATATGTATCGACCTCATATTTGTAGGATAGCTGAAATTATTCGCGTTCAGAATAAATCTGAGCCAAGAGTCTGCCAAAACAGAAATCATCAAAAGACTATTGCAGCAATTTATATTGACTACATGAAGTCATTATTGATTATTAATATCGTGAAAGTACATCTTCTCGAACCTCACCTCTTTTCGAACCCTTTGTTTACATTTTATTCGCATACGCGCATGCGTACTACGTCACCGTTTTTGTGTGTATATGTCATTTGTTTACGACGACTCATACGTAGCGGCAAATCGACGAAAATGCTTCAAAAACAGTAAGAATAAGTGTAATTATCATTAAACACGTAAAATTCATCGTATTTCTTTATGCTTTTTAAACATTGTCTAATTTTTGTTATCAACTTTGCTTGACATTTTACATATTTTGGCTGCTTCAATATGTCACGTGACCTTGGTCTAAACATGTGACTTATTTATTTTTAATGGTGTACACTGAAGGGTTCGAAAGCAGGTACTCGTTGTTTAAGCGGCATTGATAGTTTTACATGCTATGGATGTGCTGGAAACTTGCAAAAATATGTTATCAAAAGAGGATTTACATAGCAATTAAAGTTGCCAGCCATGAAGAAACAAGTTATTTATCAAATAGAGTACTTATTAATATGTCTCACTATTTTTAATATTATATTTGAGTCACATTGACATATCAAAAAATTAAGAGGTTCGAAAGATGGTTCGTCCATGATACTATAGGAGAACTCAATGGCAATAATGGAAACTTTCCATTTAAACAAGTGTAATTATGTTGTGGGAATTCACAGATTTACACTTAATATTATTTAAAGAATGTAATCTTGAAACAGACGAGCTACAAACAACACATTTTAATGTTTCTTCTTTACGTCAGGTTTGAAACCGTGGGGCCGCCATCTTGTTTTCAAAAGTAGTTCCAAATCCAATATGACGGCCGCCTTCGTACATCAGAGAGACGGTGTGGTGTAGCCCACTGTCCGATGCGTTCAGATTGAGTAACGAATTGTTAAAAACGCTATTTTCACGACTACATAAAACATTGACACAGTAAACATCGCGGGAATATTACGTTTGTTTATTTCCGAGGAACGAACACAAAACTCCATTCTGCGTGGAATGTTCGGTAAGGCCTTTAAATAATTAATTCATATGGTTTGTTTACGATATATTTACTTCGTCCCACTGATAATATATAGACTGATAGGTGTGAAAAATACCGTATGGATGTGAATCACAACGAGACGTATATTTAGTATTTACTGTTAATTACATAAAATGACGTCGGAAATTTACCTTTTGCTTTAGAAAGCTTATGCTTTATCGTTGAAGTTCTTCTTGAATGCTCTGAGCGTTTATGAGTACATACGTACAGCTCATAGTTCTTTTTGTTCAAAGGCAAAAACAATGTAAAAAAATATGTATCACGAATGTCTATAAAATCGAGTTCAATCAACCTAATACATTGTTACAAACACAATATATGTTGCAATCGACATCAATTTGCGTGTATTTTGTTGAGAAATGCTCAAAACATAAACTTGATAACGAATCGTTTATGGCGAAAGATATGGCACGCCTGAACCACAAAAATGAGAAAAACTAAGTTTAAGTTACTTAAACTAGGTTTTTCTCTACTTAAATTCAATTTAAGTTACTTAATTCGAATTAACGCTGCTTAAAATGAATTTAAGTAGTTTTTGTGGTTCCCGCGGCGTTAACGCTAATTAAAACACCGAAAATGCATTAACGGTGCTTAATGGTAATTTTCTTACTTAAGTTGAATTAATTCAACTTAACAAGGATTTTCTCTATCAATTGTACTATTTTCAATTAAGTTGCGTTAAAATAGGTTTTTCTACTTAAAATATGTTTTTAGTTACACGAATTCAACTTTAGTAAGGAATTTTACTTAAGTTGTAAAGTCGAATTGTTTTGATTGGTCAGTTAATGATCCGGAAGACCTAAGCCAATCAGAAACGTCGTAATCGTGTATGTGTAATCAAGGGGTACCCTTCAATTAACTAGACAATTACCAATACTGTTAAAACAACAACAAAATGTTGGTTGTTTTTAAAAAGGGAACTGAAATAACAAATACAGGATATGAAAGACAATTAACGAGCAATCACTGATCCTCATGACATTTTTAATACTGTATTATGGATTCGTTTGTTACCATTGCAATATTTACACACTCATAAAAAAATATAAATTGTTAACTGCTGCACTAAAACAACAATTAAATTCTTAATTAGGTTTATTTTGAATCTCATCAAACAATATAGGATAATATTTCGGAAGAACGAATGACATTTAACAAATGCATACATTAGTTCTTTTAATTAATATCTAAACTGGGAATATATACTGAATATATGTCTCTGTCTAAACTATTTATTTCTAAAGGGGAAAAATCAGAACACTTAAGTTAGATATGTTTCTAAATAATATGTTAACAGTACATTTTTTTCTTTTTTTACATTTAAAATTATTTTAAAAGACAATAGTGCACTCAGACTTAAAATATCACCTGGGTAATTTCTGATATGTGTACTTTTTGGGATTGTTTACTTATAAGTTCACTGCCAATACTGAGATACTGGAGACTGTTTTTTTTTCCATTTAAATACTAAAATCAAAGCCAACATTTACATGTATAGAATATAATTAAGTTGGATTCGGTGACACGATATAATCTTTAATTTCTACCTGGGACATATAATATAGTCCCAGTTTCTACATACAAGCTGGTATGACTACTCGTATACAAGACAAGTTATTACTACAGGTAAATGCGATATGACCCGGAAATATATAGACGGGCGGATCGTTTTTGATGTTTATTGCATAGTTACTGACTGTCAGCAAAATTTGATGATGAAAGGGTGTTTTGCATGTTATTCCAGACTAAAACAAATTTTAGCTGACTTAAGATTCTAATCCAAATTTATAATATCTGTATTTTTTGCTCGTACCACATGGCAATCTTTTTCTTCCGACCTCGGGCCTGAATTTATTAACAAACCTGACAACCAATCAAAACGCTTGTTTCATATGCTTATTTTCGGACGCGAGTTTTGACTTAACGATAATTAATAATTCAACTTAAGTAAAAATTTTATTACTTAAGTAATAATTAAATACAATTAACGATGCGAAAGCACTTAAATTAATTTTAAGCAGCGTTAAATGCAATTTAAGTAACTTAACGGTAATTAAAATCAATTTTTGTTGTTCGGGCGCACTTAACGAGTTAAACTAAGTTTTTCTCTGCTTAATTCATTTTTCTCACATAAATAGAAAATAACTCTTCTTAACTACTTAATGCATTTAGTAGCGTTAATTCGAATTAAGTTACTTAAATTGAGTTTAAGTAGTGAAAAACTAAGTTTAAGTTACTTAAACTTAGTTTTTCTCTTTTTTGTGGTTCAGGCGTGCCATAGAAAGATGTGAATTATCGATTAGAGCAAAGCAAAAGAAAAGGTTACACTGCACAAATTGTTTTCACCGTAGAATCTGACGATCTGGTCTTATGGTAGCAGTTGAAATTGTATTGTGTATAACAGTTAAGTTTGAATTAGGACACAT
The DNA here is from genome assembly GCF_020536995.1 of Dreissena polymorpha. Classification (NCBI taxonomy): domain Eukaryota; kingdom Metazoa; phylum Mollusca; class Bivalvia; order Myida; family Dreissenidae; genus Dreissena; species Dreissena polymorpha. Next base: position 27,549,242 of record NC_068360.1, on the reverse strand, counting down.
TCTTATGACTGTATTCTCGCTGCAATCGGATAAGTGTCATGTCCCATTAGTAAGTTGAATAATATCGGGCGTATGTTTGCATTGTAAACAAGTTGTTCTTAAAATAAAGATAAAATGTGGTGTTGGTGTAACTTTTACTATTTTACTAAGTGAATGAGGTTTGAAATGCTATGAAAGACTTGCTGCATCAATTAAAATATTTATTGAACATATTCCATATTTGTTTTCGGTAATACGGCTAGATTATTTAAAGGGGCCTTTTCAAAGATTTTGGCATGTTTTGAAGTTTGTCATTAAATGCTTTATATTGATAAATGTAAACATTAAATTTTAAAAGCTCCAGTTAAAAATCCAAAATAAAATTTAAAAAAGGAAAAAAAATATAGCCCGCAGCAGGGCTCGAACCAGTGACCCCCGGAATCCTGTAGTAAAAACGATTAGCCAACTGAGCTATCTTGCCAAGCATACATAAGATGCGTATTTTATACATTATATAAGCAATCTTCGTAGTTTCACAAATTTCAGCGACAACAACAGAACTCTCCAAATTATTCAATCGTTTCGCGTTGCAACGCTTTATAATTTTTAGGTTTTTAAATCGTCAAAAGATGCATATAATGGCTATATTAGACCATGGCAAATGTTCAGTAATACTGTTTCCTCTCAAATATCTGAAACAACTTTTTTCAATTTTGTCAATTTACCAAACCGTAAATAGATCCCTTTAATATGCATGTACACATAGAAAAATATTGCAGACATACACACACGCAAAGTATAAAGTAATTGAAAAAAGAAACACCATAAAATAAACTTGACAAATAAAACAAGAAAGAATAAAGAATGAATATGCATTGTTATAATGAAATATAAACACATACAGCTAATAGATTTACAGAAAGCGAAATCCTAGGCAAGATCGAGGGACACCACACATAATCAATTGGTCCCTGTCGGCTCAGGTACTACTTATAAAGTACCCCGTGTACCCTTAGGTAAACTACCATGTTCCCGGGTACGAATTATACGCTTAAAGGCACCATACACTATTTTCCATACACCAGGTTCCGTGTAGTAAACTTTAAAGTACCCGGGGTACCATATACACGCATACAGCTGATAAATTTACATATATTTCCCTGTGTGTGAGCGTGCTTATTGAAAGCGAAAGACTAAGCACGATCGCGGGACACCTCACATAATTAATGCTCAACTGTTAATTGTCGGCTCAGGTACTACTTCAAAGTACCCTGTGTACTATTAGTATTAGGTATACTACAATGTTACCCAGGTACGGATAATACGCTTAAAGGCACTCGGCGAGATTCCAAGGCACTTTTAGTACAGTTCCCATACACCGGATACTTTGTAGTAGCCTAAGCACGATCGAGGGACACCACACATAATTTACGCTCAATTGGTCATTGTCGGCTCAGGTACTACTTAAAAGTACCCCGGGTACTCAGAAGTATTCTGCAATGTACCCTGGATACGGAAAATACGCACCCGGTCATACTCCGGAAGACTTTTTAGAACTGGTATAATATACTAATATATTTTCCGTACCCCGCATACTTTGCAGTATATTTTTTAATTACCCCGGGTACTTTGAAGTAGTATCTGAGCCGACAATAACCAATCAAGCATACTTTACTATTGCTTATATAATTATCATTATATATTTCGAGTCCGCATTAAAGACGTACATTAAGTTGACAGGTGGTAATGTATTCGTTCATTTGTTTACCATATGAGTGTTTTGGTATATACATGTATTGAAATACCTGAATTGTGTATGATAAATCTAGTAGGAGATGATTGTGGTTTTCTACAAAATTGACCGGTACATTATTAAATAAAACATGTGGTTGGGGAACAGCATGGTGTGATAAAAACAACATAGCCATGGTTTTATGTAGATTAAAATCTACAAGCCATAGTTTTGCCCAGTTACTTATAACTTGTAGGTCATGGTTCAGAACAATTTCAATGTTATATATATATATTTGAGGTAGTACATTAGAGGGAAGTGTCATCGGCAAAAAGGCGGGCAGTACATTGAAGGTGCTTGACTATGTCGTTTACGTAAACAAGAAAAAATAATGGGCCTAGAACATATCCCTGTGGAACACCGGCATTAAGCTCTAACGTTTGAGATATTGATGCACCAACCACGACTTTTTAAATGCAACTCCCTAGATAACTTTTTATCCAATTAAGTAAATTACCATCAAATCCATTTTGTTTAAGTGTGTAGAGTAGTCCTGTGTGCCAGACGCGGTCGAACGCTTTAGAAATATCACAGAAAACCATGCATGTGAGTTTCTTTTCATCAATACCTTTCGTTATTCGATCAAAAATGTCGATTAATTGAGCGACCGTGGAGTGACCTTTTAAGACGCCCGACTGGTATATAAGCTTGTTAGCAAGAAGGTGGTTGTATAAATGTTTATAAACTATCCTCTCCATCAGCTTGCCTACGCAACTGAACAATGAGATAGGACGGTAGTTGGAAGGATTATTCGGTTTCCACTTTTTAAATAGAGGCATTACAATCGCTTCTTTCCATTGGGCGGGATATGTACTTTCGTTTAGTGATTTGTTAAAGAGGATACAAAAAGGCTAAGCAATAGAATTACACGTTTTCTTAATGACAATATGACTTATAAGGTCACAACCGACGGCTTTATTGGTTATTAAGCATTTAATAACATCTATAATTTCCGATTCTGATATGGGCAGGTTATATAATTTTGCGTTAGAGATATCTGAGAATTGTGGAAGAACACCGGCTGAGTCATTCAACGACGCAATGGAGGCAAAGTATCTGTTAAAACAGTTTGACTTGTCAGTATCTGACAAATGTACGACAAGATTGCCGTCAGAGTCCGTTGACTGTAAAGGTGGTATCGAATTCGGGTGAGAATTTGTTTTTATTAGTTGCTTTAGTGTTTTCCAATATTTTTTGGATTTGAAGTATTTGGTTCATCACGAGATGTTTCTAGGTTAGAATAAAACTATTCTTCCGAATGTTTTATCATGTTAATAACCTTATTTCGAAGTTGTTTATATCAATATTCCAGTTAGAAGAAGTAGGATTGTCTATGGATATGTGTTTTTGTCTATCTCGTTTACGAGCCATTGTTCTAATAGAAGAATCATACCATGGTTTGTCATGAGGGCGCACTGTGACAAGTTTATTTGGAATGCAAAGTTTTATAAGTTCGATAAGTTTGTTCGTATACATAACAGTTGCTTCATTTACATTAGAATCATGGATAAATTTCCATTTGTACATGTAATAAGATTGTTTAGTCGATCGAAATCGGCATATTTATACAACCAAATGTTTCGTTGAATCGGTTTGCTGTTTATTTAAGGAATTGTAACATGAATGGTATAAGCATGATGGTCACTAACAGTTTGAGGGATATCTATTACTTCACTGTTCAAGCATGAAATGGTATCCGAGACTAATATCGGATCAATTAGTGTAGCAGTATTTGCGGTGACCCTTGTCGCTTGAGAGATAACGTTGTGCATGTTATACAGGGATACTGATTGAGAGAGGCAAGCATTGTGTTTAAATTGGTCTTCATTTATGTCCCCAAGCATGATGACGTTCTTGTTTAAATCAAGCGCTTTATCAATCATGATTTCAAACTCATTCCTTGTTACTTAATCACAATAACCTCCGCTCCAATAATCAAGGTGGAAAGGCAAACAATGACAGAAAGAAATATTTTAATGCGAAACCGGTCGGAGCGATTCGTAGCTATAAGACGAATCTCGACATTAAATGGTACATTTCACATGCATTGACAAAATTAAATACCATGACATGAACAGCGAACACAAGTACATGTATTGTCGTCGATTTGATTTGTTTCCTTCCGTCAGTTGTGGGTGTTCGTGTTTTGGTTTTATTTTTCCATCTGTTTTTTTTTTCAAAGGCAGAGAAACATTGACAAAACTAGAATATATCCGGTAACTGTGTCTAAAACGGATACGTTAGCATTTACGTCGCCAATGTTTGTGGTTTCGGTTTTGTTATCCTCGCTAAATTAATTTATCCAACACTTACCTAGTTGTCTCAATGTACTGACCAGTTATTTCTACAATGACGGTGTACGGAGTCGGATTCTTGTTATACTTGTCTGTTGCCACAACCGAGAGTTGGAACGAGTTGTTAGGGTACGAATGAAGATCCGCGTTCGTTACTATGGTTCCATCTAGAATTGCGCAATAGATTATGCTTGTACACAAGCTATCATTAATTATTTGAAGATTTATGCGGCAAATACCATCTGTTTATAAGGTATGAAAATGAAGATAGTTGTACGCAATATAATAAATATTAGTACAATACATTTTCAAATTTTACCGAGCCACAAAAGAGTAAAGAAAGCAATTTAAGCAAATTCAGTAGGCGGAGACTATAGAGTACCGCCGTTGTAATTGAAAATTCGTGTATACTTCAATAAATTACCTTTTTATGGACACTTTACATCGTAGATTTTGGATTTGGGGAAAAAAAATAAATTGCGTCGCTGTGTTGAACGCATTTTTTCAAATTCAAAAAAGGCAGAATTTATGTGCTAACGAAATAGTCATTTTTATGACGAAATTGTGTGCTGACGAAAATAAATTGGTCAACCCACGGAATCATTAAAAAAATATAATTTAAAATACTTTTACAGTGAATGGCTTTTTGTGATACATTATTCAGTGCATTTATTTTAACTCGTATTCCCCAAAAGCTAATTTTTGAATCGAACCACTTATTATGGTTATTAAAGGGATCTTTTCACGCTTTGGTAAATTGACAAAATTGAAAAAAGTTGTTTCAGATTCGCAAATTTTCGTTTTAGTTATGATATTTGTGAGGAAACAGTAATACTGAACATTTACCATGGTCTAATATAGCCATTATATGCATCTTTTGACGATTTTAAAACCTAAAAATTATAAAGCGTTGCAACGCGAAACAATTGAATAATTTGGAGAGTTCTGTTTTTGTCGTTAAATTTTGTGAAACTACGAAGATTGCTTATATAAGGTATAAAATACGTCAAGTATGTGTACTCGGCGGAATAGCTCAGTAGGCTAAAGCGTTTTTACTTCAGGACTCTGGCAGGACTCCTGGGGTCACTGGTTCGAAACCTGCTCCGGGCAATGTTCTTTTCCTTTTTTTTATTTTATTCTTGATTTTTTACTGAAGCCTTTACGATCCAATGTTTACATTTATCAATATAAAGCATTTAATGAATGAATTAAAAAATGCCAAAATCTGTGAAAAGGCCCCTTTAAATCTAAAGCACACTCTTAGATCAACTATGGGCGTTTCCATAACAGGGCGGAAACCTTTATACACTTCGTTACCGCGTAAATGATTCACTCCGCGTAAAATGCTTACTGAACAACCTACTCGGAGACATGATGAATGGGCACGTGGCATTCGGGGTACAGGACAGCATACTGTAGATGACGTTATCGTTTTCCACGTCACTTCCGGTAGCGGTAAACACGGTGTCGGTAGCGCTGAAGTCTTTTGCGACGAGGCTAAGTTTTGTAATAGGCAACCCTATGACGACAGGTAAAATCGTTTGAAGACTCAATAAAACAGTTTGAAGATTCTTAAAGCAACTTAATGGCAACGTGATCCAAAATAAGGTTGATTCTATAAAACTAGTCCTCCGAACAGGCTAATCAAGGACGACACTTTCCGCTGTTATTGTGTTTTTCGTTTAAAGAACTTTAAATCCGGTGCCAGCGCAAAGTGTCGTCCATTATAAAGCTGTGCGGACTGCACAGGCTTTTCCGGGAAAGCACTAAACGCACATGCATTGAGACACGTTCTCCTAGAGCGAGGATAATTAAATACAATGTCTGTAAAACTATGTAAAACAGGAAATCTCATGGTAAAAATAAAAAAGCTCATTGGGTAAATCTTATGTGTTTGATATGGAAAATTTCAGAAAGAATTTGTTATAAGAAATTCTAACATCTTTTGCTTGCACAAATATAAAATGTTAGTCATATAGGCAGATGGGATAATCACGTGACAAATATGATGGCGACGTTCATGCCTTGACATGTAGTTTACGATGTCGTATACTACGGAATCCTTTGAACAGTACAAATATTGTGCGTCGCCGCGACTGCCGCGCAAACTATCGTGTATTGCTTCGTGTGTCTAGTGTCGCCCTTTGAACACGACACACGAAGCGAATCACGATATTTTTCGCGACAGTCGCGGCGACGCACGATATTTTGTCGCGACAATCTCGGCAACGCACCATATTTTTCGCGCCAGTCGCGGCAACGTACGATATTTTTCGCGACAGTCGCGGCGACGCACGATATATTTAACACGATATATTGCCTTTTGGACTACCTACACAAACGCGATATATCGTGTTAAATATATCGTGCGTCACCGAGACTGTCGCGCAAAATATCGTGTATCACTTTGTGTGTCTAGTGTCGCCTTTGCTGAAAGAAGGGCGAGATTATACTAGTAGATGGCATTATCCGGATTCCGTAGTATACCATTTATTACGTTTGTTAATTGTTGAAATGTCCCTCACTTTCCAGCCATATCGGAAATAAATGGATAAGCGTGAATAACGTATTAATATTCGCGCTATACATCAACTTTACGCTGTGAAATGTCTTAGCGGGTCACAAAATTACAGCTCCTGCCCTCTTGCTGATATGGTAGGAAAGTGAGCGGCATTTAAACAATTAATACAAGTATTAAAGCGTATAAAACGGCGAAAAATACCTGTCTCGGCATGGACGTCACCATCTTTTTTTGTCACGTGATTAACATATCGTATAAGTCACACAAAGCTGTTTAAACGATTTTAATTAAAACAAACCGTAAGACGTTATATCGAGAGACTAAAGGAATTATATTAAATCAATAAATTTCATAAACACGTTTTAATTTTAACAAACACGTTTTTTTGGATATCTTAAACATAAATCATGTTTCGGCCATAGCTGTCATCAGTAGGATGATTCGAAGCATAAACACAAGAAGTGACGTCAACGTAATACAGTAAAGTAACGTCGTTTGGCAAACAAAAAGACATAATGCGCAATACAAAGATGGATCAAAGTTGATACAATACTATATAAGTAATACTAGAATTTATTTTTAAAGTATCTAAATAACGCTGAAGAATTCTCGCAAGGCGTCTTTAATCAAGCATATGTTGTTCGGCTTACTGCTAAGGTTGTCGCTCGTCGGTGCGTTGTTATCGTTAATATGGACGGTGAAAATCTTCTCCGCCCCTTTGACCCCCGCGGCGTCGCTGTACTCAATGTGCAGGTTGTAAAAGGGGTTCGTGTCGTAGCTAAGCGACCGCCCCGCAACCGCCTCGCTGACGTAGTAGATCACCCATACTGAAAGAAATCGTGCAGTCGTAAAGACGTCATAAATATGGGACATTCTCAAGAAAACATGAATGACGTCACTAGATGCAAGAATATGATAATTACTGAAAGGTAATACTTATAACGTAAACTGACGACATAAAAATACTGTTTATACTGAAATTATGTTCATCAATGTTTTAAAGATAGAAGAAAAATGTAAGCCTATCCTGTATGTATATATGGACGTGGCGTAATGGATATTGTGTCCGCTTAGCGACTGAGAGGTCATGGGTTCGAATACCACTGCGGAAGCTTTCTTTTGATCCACAGTCTCAGAGACACCAAGTTACGCAGAAAACAAACTCAATAGCGTTTAATTAAGCCTGAGGTGTTTTATGCAGTAGAGCCAAAATAAATAGGTATATACTGTTTTAAAACTTTTGTGGCGGGCTCGTATTTGACGTTAAACTCGTTATACGTCGGTGACGTTTAAACGCAGTCAGCCGCGTCCTCCGCTAACGTCAACGTCGTGAGTAGCTTTTCCGCAGTCTGCCACTCGTCCAGAGTAGACGCCGTCGGCAAACTCGTTATCTTTGGACCCTTAAATGATACAGTATACATTGGGTTTCGTTTGGAACTTGACTATACCCATTTATGCCTAGAGTCTTTAAAAAGGCATTGGCAAACAGCGTAGACCCAGATGAGACGCCGCTTGATGCGGCGTCTCATCTGGGTCGGCGCTGTTTGCTTAAAGGAATTTCTGTAAGAAATATTCTAAATATAGAAAAAAATATACTCGACATCCCTATTTTTGAAATAAATTGATCCAATTTAGAAGGATGGGAGAGTCCACTAGGCATAAATGGGTAAATGTATTTGCTTGAAGTGTCGTTTCGTGCACAGGCACTGTCTAATCTTGAACGACACTTAACGCGCATGCATTAAAACCAATTTTATCAGAAAGACGCTCTCGTGAGGATGTACAAATCAACGTTAATCGCGACGTAAATATCAACGTTTCTTACGACGTAAATATCAACGTTATTCACGACGTAAATATCAACGCTACTCACGACGTAAATATCAAGATTTACTCAACACGTAAATATCAACGTTACTCAATACGTTAATATCAACGTTACTCACGACGTTTTGGACTTTGACGACGTAAGTATCCGTGGTTTGAAGAAGGTCGTCAGTGCACGTGACGTCAAGATTATACGTTGCCTTTGTCTCAAAGTCCAGAGCTCCAGCCGTCTTTACGATTTGGTTGCCTGAAAGACGTCTGTGCGTGAGCTTATATACGTCTCATTCTGCGAAAACTGGACTTAATGCACGTGCTAAAGCGTCATCTCAGATCAGCCTATGCAGTTCCCACAGGCTTATCAGGGACGACGCTGTCCACCTGAACTGAATTTTTAATAAAGAGGCTTCCTTTAAACAAAACAAATAAATACCAAAGAAGCGCAGTTCATGGAATAATGAATTTGGGAAACGCATGAGGAAAACGCGTCGTTTATTTTCAGATGTGTTTGTGTTAAATTCGTAAATCGATCGACCCAAGAAATCAAAGAAAATTAATACCCTACAAAAAATAATGATTCTACACTAATACGAGAGATCATGAACTAACCAGTGACGGCGAATGGTCCTCCGTCAGCGCTCGTCATTGAGCAGGTGGCATCAGACTTATCGAAAGTAACAAAATCCAACGTCTTTAACGTCAACGTTCCGATGACGTCCTCGGCGACGTCACTGGAACCCCAAGGATTAGTAATCAATGGTGTCTACGGAAAAAGGGTAAAACGTCATCCCAGATACGCATGTGCAGTCCGCACAGGCTAATCTGTGACGAAACTTTCTTCATAAGGTGGATTTTCGTTCAGAGATGACCCCGTTTTCCCAGAGCGAGATACATATAAAAGATATGAGTTGGTTCTGGTCGATAATTTTTATTTGAATAATTATTATTTACGAATAGTGCAATTCATAGAAACATTTATTAAATAGCATTTATTGACAAACATTACTTCCTTGCAATATAGCCACATCTCAGTTAAAATATTCACCAATGAGAATGCAATTAACATCTCACCTTACTTAGAACTTAAACCTAGCATATGACAAACTTTAAAAGGCTTTAACATGCACACTTCTGTTCCTCTAGAGCGATGAAAAAGAGGCCCTTGACGTACCGTATTGATGATGTTCACAATCAGCGTCTCTCTGACGGTGGACACGGAGTCGCCGCACGTGTTCTCGGCGTCCACGGCTCCGGAACTTCTTTTGAAATCGAATCCGCCCGGATTATGGGCGTACACCAGGTACTCTGCATGGAGATGCAAACACTGCTAAATTGGTCGTTGTCGGCTCATGTCCTACTTAAAAGTACCCTGGTACTCTTAAGTACTCTCGTAAGTTATAAAATATGCACAAACTACCGGTACACAAAATAAACATACACACACACAAATAATGCATCGTTTCTATCCCTTATGATTAAAGTGATAAGACCAACACACGCTGACAATCAAGTGACTTTTATATGGTTTTACCGGAACTATTTTTTACATATAGCGTGTGTGTTTTTTTACAAATATAATCATTTGCTAATTGCAAAAAGTAAAAAGAAAATTCGTTGCATTCTGTGAAAATGGATTTTTATTCACACATGATCATAGAAAAACATATTTTTATTGATCAGTCGTGAATTAAAATCGATATTTCACCAAATCCAACAAATAACTTATATGTACATATATAATCAATGACGTAAATGGTGATGTCACGTACGAGCATTTGGCGGTGTCACAGTACTTTGCTCCAAGGGTAGAATGCCCGCGGCAAGCGCAGTATCGCTCAAGTAACATGGTGGAACTTGAAATAAACAGAAAGAAGATCTTTGACGTAATGTTCTATATTAAAACGACATAGTTATACCCTTGTGTACAAAAAAGAAGAAATCCACCTTCGTAGCGTATTGTTTTGTTGACAATGTGTTATTTTCTATCGACGCAATTATCTTTTTACACATAAACAACATTTTGATACAACTTAATTTGACGAAAACAATCCGAAGAAAATGTAATTGCAAATAAAAATAGCACACTTTTGCTAGGAACATAGAACGCATTGGGTTTAGTAACAATACATTGAGCAATTGATCGACGGAATTTCCGAAACATGTGAGCGATCGAGCGCAAAACAAGTATAGTGGTATTTAATTTGCGATATTAGAGGTGAGCGAAAGTCATTGTTAAGTATTTACTTATCATCTACCAAGCGCATTCGGCTTATTAGATGGTGTCATTTTGAATTAATAACCGTGTAAAGAACAATTAACAGTATGTGCAGTAAAATATGTAGGGTTTACCAAAATGAAAAGAATAAAAATAAAAACTTTGCTTTAAAAATGGATGCGGGGCAAAATGGACTATGCGGGCGCCTGATAATTATATGTAAAAATACGATGCTCAATTTGATCAAATGTGTGTGGCGTTAAAGGGGCCTTTTCACAGATTTTGGCATGTTTTGAAGTGTGTCATTAAATACTTTATATTGATAAATGTAAACATTAAATTTTAAAAGCTCCAGTAAAAAATCAAAAATAAAAATTTAAAAAGGATAAAAAAAATAGCACGCAGCAGGATCTCGAACCGGTGACCCCCGAATTCCTGAAGTAAAAACGCATTTGCCAACTGAGCTATCCTGCCAAGCATACATAACATGCGTATTTTATACGTTATATAAGCAATATTCGTAGTTTCACAAATTAAAACGACAACAACAGAACTCTCCAAATTATTCAATCGTTTCGCGCTTAATAATTTTTATGTTTTTAAATCGTCAAAAGATGCATATAATGGCTATATAAGACCATGGCAAATGTTCAGTTATACTGTTTCCTCACAAATATCATAACTTAACCAAAATTTGCGAATCTGAAACAACTTTTTGCAATTTTGTCAATTTACCAAATTGTGAAAATATCCCTTTAAGATTGAATTAAGATACGTATATTCAAAGAGGAATAGAAACACTTAATCTCCACGCAGAGTTGTCGTTCCTTGCTCTAACATACCGTCTCTGACATAACAAGATAATCCTACCAGTTTTGGTAGGTGTTTTTTTAGTATTATACTTTGAAAAATTATATTATTTTCATTTATATTTTGAAAATAGTGTTTAAGTTTAGGTTAATAAAAAAAATGCCTTAATTAAAAGAAGTAAATATAACAACGGTAAAACTATTGTACCACGTGGCTAGGCTTTCATCACGTGGTCGGTTATGAAGGCAAGGGTTTGAACCAGCTATGGTGGTTCCAGTCAAATCTCTGCGTGGAGGTTGAGAAACCCTAAACCACAAGCTGTGGCGTCGTGTAAACAATGACTTCATCATACATATATTAATAGTTTTATCCAAGCAATTATTAAAATTCTTAAATAAACCCGAGTTTACAGCATATTGCATATTTCGACAATTAATAGATCTATATTTCCACATCAGGCAAATGGTTTGTGAAATTAAAAATCACAATGTTACACATACCGCCTAGGTCCGATACTGTGAGAGAATATAGCAATCTTTTAGACGTCACTGACTCCGCTATTGACGTAAAGTAACCGCAGGAAGGTTAACAAACACCGGAGGCTGAAAGAGAAACAGACACTAATTATTTGAGTCTTGTTCTGAGAAAACTGGGCTTAAATCATGTGCGTAAAGTGTCGTCCAAGATTAGCCTGTGCAGTCCGCAAAGGCTACTTTCTGCAGTTTCTACTCAAAAATCCAGTTAAGGCGGAAAGTGTCGTCCCTGATTAGCCTGTGCAGACTGCACAGGCCAATCTGTGACGACACTTTACGCACATGCATTAACTTGATTAAGCCCGATTTTCTCAGAACAAGACACATTTAATGAAATGAGCTGGTTCGATTAGAAAACGGGGTTTAAAGGGACCCTTTTACGTTTTGGGAAATTGACAAGATTAAAATAAATTGTTTCAGATTCGAAAAGTGTTGTGTAATTATGATATTTGTGAGGAGACAGTAATACTGAACATTTAACATGACGGTTAAATATGGCAGATGAATATGGTTGGATACAGATTGACCGACATGCATATAGCGCGACGTTTTCTTTACTCGATAATTCCTGTCGTACTTTTTTTAATTTATAAAAACACTATTAGGCTTTGTTTTATTTTAAGTTACAGTGAAATTACCTTTGACCAATGGTGGAAAATGGGAGGGGCGTAATTTCCTTTTTGTTAGTATACCAAGTATAATCCATGACAGACATACAGTTGGTCTGTTCTTCGTCTTGGATTACTTACGTTGTTTTCCAGAACCACTGCGTAATAATATCTCGCGCTAAAGACTTCACCGTCGTCGCAAATAATCCCGATGTTATGAACGGGCGTGACGTCATAGTTCAAGGACGCTCGCGGGCGTCCCTTGTACCAAATCTGAAACGCTAAAAGAAGGGAAAAAAACAAGCGATTGTTCATATAAATTGTATCACGTTTTAATGCCTGCTTTAACGCAATAAGACCGACACTGAATGTTGAAAAAAGCAAACACCCGCAGGGTAGTGACACCATCTTGTTTAATTTCTTTTGCAGTGTTCAAACGAAGATTGATGGAAAAAAAAAAACATTCATCGATTGTTTGCGAATCTTTATATCTTTATATTGATTTACTTTTATTTATTTATTTATTTATTTATTTATTTATTTATTTATTTATTTATTTATTTATTTATTTATTTATTTATGTATTTATTTATTATTATATTTATATTTATTTTTATAACGTTTGACCTTTGACGTTGATTTTCAGATTTGACAGATGACATCAAGCAGATATGACAGTCATCAGAATCTTTAAGGCTGAATGAGTTTAGCTCCAGAGCGGAGAACGGAAGTGTCTTCTAGGAACTGATATGACGTCAGTAGGAAACGACGTTAGAACTGGGTCCTACGAGGAAATGGATTTTAAAATAAATTTAATTTACAATTGCAAAATGGTTTATAACCGTTTATTGCTTTCCCCGAGATTAAATAAAGAGACCTCTGGAAGCAAAAGATGAAGCGTTACCACTTTGTTAGGCTTGCTGAAGAAAATATGAGAAGAAAAACGCTTTTTTGATAAGTTTTTGCGCATTCTCGAGAAAAAAAGCGTTACAAAATCTGTCATTATTTTTCCAATTACGCGTGATGAATAGCCATAAATGAAACAATATCTCCTTTAAACATATAGTAAAATTCTTCTTAGAATCCTAAACAATTATTTTGAAAGCCGTCATTTAACCAAACTTTGAATGAAAAACTCATTTTAAGGTCAACCACGATTCCGGTATCCTACAGACGTACCTCATCAACGATATTGACGTTGAAAGTCCCGGTGATGACGTTGACGGGGTTGCCGTCAGTACACCGTATCGTTAACGTCAACGGCACGGCCTGGTCGTTGAAGTCGATGGCAGCTTCAGTCACGGTGCTAGAGATCCTGACTTTAAATTCTAGGAATTAAACAGCACAAAAAATCATTTGCTTGTGCGCATAACGAGAGTATTTCATCGAAAAAAGAGACATTAAAAAAATTACAAATAATCACACTTGTCACACATACTTTCAATAGCTTATGAAAAACGAAGATTTTCAAAGATCGAAGCGTTTAATTGTTTCAATTACAGTATCATATTAAAAACAAATAATACTGGTATTATGTTCAATTCATGCACAGAGTGTTAGCAACCTTAAAGTGATAAAACTATTCTGACTTCCATTAAAGAGGAAATCGTCGTTCCGGATTAGCCCTTTGAGACTAGACAGGCTAATCAGGGGCGATTAATGCATCTAAAAAATAGGACAATACTTTAAGCACATGCCTAGTTGTTTCGTCAGACGAAAATTCACTTATTCTCCCTATCGAAACCATTTTGGCGCTTCTATTTGGTAACGTACTCACGTCCCAAAAAAGCACAATGAAGTGACCGCTTAACAACACTACTAGAATTTATCAACTTTCAACAGCGATACTTTCGTAAATAGTAAATGGCTCCCAATAAGCAAGAGTTTTGTAAATTTATTATAGCTTAGTATCAGGAATATACTTGAGCATACTTAAGCCAATGATCTGACTCAACTTAGTGTTTTTCTTAATTAATGTATTATTTATTCATTCATTTTATTTTATTTATTTATTTAGTTATTTATTTATTAATTATTGGTGTTCATAAAAGCTTTTTGAGTTGCTAGTACGACTCAATCCTGAGTTTGCATAGAACTATGTGCGTATTCTTATCAAAGGGGGAAATCGCGTGATAGTCAAGATGGCGAAGTCCATAGCGGCAAAAAAATAAGTGTCTCGACAAGAACGTCGCCACTTTTACTATCAAGTGATTACCCCCTCTGTTATAGCTGGGATTATGAACGTCGCCACTTTTACTATCAAGTGATTACCCCCTCTGTTATAGCTGGGATTATGAACGTCGCCACTTTTACTATCAAGTGATTACCCCCTCTGTTATAGCTGGGATTATGAACGTCGTAACTTTTACTATCAAGTGATTATCTGTTTATCTGGGATTTGAGATTGTTCGTGAGCAGACCGACATTCTTCATACTCCGTTACGAGGAAACTTTATTCTTATCATTTTAGTTGTGATAAAAAAGAGAAAAAAGCTCACATGCAAAACACGGAGCACTAATGTCTCTAATGATTATTCACCTGGTTGAGAAACATTCACCGGTGACGTCACATTTCTGATCTCATACACGGTGGTGGATGGTGACGTCACAGAAACACGCCGTATCCGGGTCGGTAGTTGTAAACTTCCCGAGTAACATCTGTGTGACAGTGGAGTCAGAGACGTTAGGGGAACTTCCGGGGATCCCGGATACAAAACTCGGCGGCTGCCAAAACATAAGGACAATAAGAAAATCAAATTAACGGCCAGGCGTCATTTTGGGGTTTTCGTTTGGTTAATATAAGCGCATTTATGTGAATATCTATTATTGAGGACTCTTGTACCGCGATGACTCCCGGTTCACATTTTGTTCCGGAATAACCACAAAGGCGGGAATATTTATTGTTGAGGCAACATTTGCCGGGATGATTTTTTAAAACCTTTTATTCAGAAATTCATATAAACATACACGGATTCATACTATTTATTAATATATCATAACAGTACCAATACATACTACAATATAATATAGCATGTAATGAACAAAAGTACAATTGGTAGTTATATATTCGTGTAATTCTCATATACATTTCTTGAAAAAAATGCAGAGAAATGCAAGAAAAAAAGAAGAAAAGTTAGACGCAGAAAAAAACCTGGACAAAGAAACAAAACCATTTCGATTTACTCATCCTTAAATTTGTTTTCAGTGACAAATGTATAGTTTATATATATGATTTTTTGTTTTGTTATCATTTGGGTCTAGTATAACTACATTCATTTGAATATCTATTATTGAAGGCACATTAGCTGGGATGACTGTTTGGTATCGTTTGGTTTCGGTGTAACCACATTTACTTGAACATCTATTATTGAAGGCGTATATGCCGGAATGTTTGATCGGTTTACGGCTAATCCAGTTAATTTGCGCATGTTAGACAACCTACCGTATCAATCACTGGTTGTGTGAACGTCGCAGTGACGTCATTGTCGCCATCTGAGCAGTCGACGTTGATGACGTAAGGTCCGTTCGCAGCTCTTAGCGTTACCCCCGCCTTTACGTTAATTGTAAACCCTGAAAACGTGCAAGCGATGTGTTATATTGACACGAGCCTCGCTCTGGGATAACGGGGCTTAATGCATGTGCGTAAAGTGTCGTCCTATATTAGCATGTGCAGTCCAAACAAGCTAATCAGGGTCGACACCTTAGTTACAAAAGTTTAGGCAAAATGGCGGGCTAATCTGGGAAGACACTTTTACAATATGCATTTAACCCCGTTTTCCAAGCGCGCGTCCACACGCAGTGTTAAAAATGTTTTAATCTAAGAAAATTGCGTAAAATAATCCTACTGCATCGACAAGAAACAACATTTATTTTATGCTTTCCGGTGGTTTATAGAGAAATATCAGTGCGTTAAACCTATAATTTCACTGTTTCAAACAGTGAAAATTAACAATGAAAACTATCGATAATTTTCACTGTTTACTGCGAAATGTATATAAATTTTTTTAAAAAGCATAAAATAAAAAGAAATGTGTTGGATATGGAGGAATATCGATTTTACTTCACTTGTGACCATAGACATTATATTTTTTTCACGAGTGGCGCACACTCGTGGCTGCGCCATTCGTGAAAATATTATTTTCTATGATCACTCGTGAATTAAAATCGATAATCCACCGAATCAAACAAATATCTTCTATTTAAATTAAACATTGAATAACAGATTTATTATAAGAAAGCATATGATTGCTTTTATTTTATTTTGTTCTTCGGTTTTTAGAAGACTGATCGACGTTTGCACGTATTTAACAGCAAACATATTTGTGGGTTTTTTAACCGATGTTCTTGATTTAAACTCCCTTAATCCATAAATGTTCTGATTATTTGACACTCTTTTTTTGGCAATTATCTCTATAAATGTTATTTATTAGGGCTGATGCAGAAATCCAAGTAAAGACCCCTAAAGCACTAAGCGGACACTTAGCTGTACTGTATAATGCATTTGATGACGTCATCTTGTTTACATTTATGACGTCATTTAACGTTTACCTACAAGAACTTATCTTTACTAGAAGCATAGATAATAATTTATTACTGCCCTTTTGCATTGCAATATATATCAGATCAGGCTTAACTAATAATAATATCTTTGGATATTCGAGCCAAGTATAATATTTTATAAAACAATAGGACAATAGCCTATTTTTCTGTGTATCATACATCCGTGAACACATTTTAAACAGATAATAAAATATAATCGCTAGAACGTTGATTTTTTAGGTAGAATATATAATGTATTCATAACGTCATTAGCACTTGCGCTTTACATTTGTATGGTAGTTTTTTTTTCATGGCATTTGTGCTTAAAATATATTACATCTTAGTATCAAATTGTTGTTGTTTTTTGTTAAATTTGAATCGTTTTTACCTTTTTATTGAAACAGATGACTAAAAAGTTGATCCCTAGTATTATATTATTGATTATAAAACAACGCCTACTAGTAACTAACCGGATATAAAAATCATATCAGGCAACTTTAATATCAACATAACGAAATGATTAAAAACGCTACTGTGATATCATACAGTAGAAAATGGCGCCTCGACGTGAACTGACTTAGCCAATGAAACATTAGTATCATATAAAACTTAAACTTCATGGGCCTCGTTCGTTGAAAACTAGGCTTAATGCATCTGCGTAGTGTCGTCCAGATTATCATGTGCAGTCGACACAGGCTAATCAGGGACGACATTTTCCGCTTAAGCTGGATTGTCGTGTAGAATCGACTTCATAAAAACAAAAACAACCTATAAAAGCGAAAAGTGTCGTTCCTTTGTTGGCCTGGGTCCGCTCAGGGACGACATTCAGCGCATATGCATTAAACACAGTTTTCAGGGACGACATTCAGCGCATATGCATTAAAACCAGTTTCCCAAGAACGAGGCTTAACTTTTTATTATTTTTTTTCCAGTTTATTACTTGATGCGACACCGGCAATCACTTCAAAAAGGGCGTTTTCCGGCACTCTTGCAGAGCAGTTAACAGCGTCGTCGCTATCGGTGACGCTGAACGTGTGAAGGGTCTCGGTGGCGTGATTAAGACCGTCGAAAATGTTAGTTCCGGTCGCAGGCAGTGCGGTGACAACCGGCGGCTGAAGTCAAATAATATAATCATTTCACAGGATATTACGTCATCACTTTGGAATATTTTCTGTTACTAGTTGCCATTCGACACGGGTTTTCGGTGAATTTTAAGCGAGACAAAATTACACGTCAAGTCAATAATTGTTATTAATATTCAAAGACCACATGTCCAATATATGAAACAAACATCTGGGAAAGCCGGAGCTTCCCAAGCAATCAGGAACGACACTTTCCGCCTATGCTAATATGGAATGACACTTTGAAAATCCCATGCATTTAACCCGGTCTTCTCAGAGCGAGGCTCATTTTTTCAAACACAACGTTGTTAAACTCCAAAGCAAACAACATAAAAGGTGTGCCGGCAGGCTTACGCGCAATTGCGTGCATGGGTTCAAGTGAAAAACAATCGAGTCGAAGTGTCACTGTTTAAATAAACATATACATGTATAACGATGTACAGCAGTTTTTGAAAGTGCATTTTAAACCATCAGGGCTGGTCGTTTTTCAAAGAGTTTTTAAATTTATACAAATAGTTTAGTGCTTTCCAAGCAATTCATCAGGATTCCCATACCCTATAATAACATGAACGCAACTTACTGAGTCGACAATGTTGACGTTAAACGTCCCTGTGATGTCATTAAGAACGTTCCTGTCAGTGCACTTGATTGTAAACGTAAGGGAAACAGGCGGGTCATTGAAGTCGATTGACGCCTGGGTAACGGCGTTACTGATCCACACTTCAAACTCTGTAAAACTATGGTTCTAGATTTAAGCCTTCACGCAATAATATTTCAAAGCGGAAAATGTCGTCTGAGCGTAAGCGGAATGCACAGGCTTATCTGAGACGACCTTTTACGCAGATGCATTAAGCCCCGTTTTCCAAGAACGAAGCTCGTATGTGCTATGTTTACCTATGTGTCATGTTTACTTATGTGTTATGTTTAGTTATGTGTTATGTTAACTTATGCTTTATGTTTACATATGTGTTATGTTTACTTATGTGGTATGTGTACTTTTGTGGTATGTTTACTTATGTGGTATGTTTGTTACGGCGCCTCCCTTAAATAAACATTAAGCAAACCGCTCTGTGAAAATGGGGTTTAATGTGCGCAAAGTTTCTTCCCAGATAAGCCTGTGCAGTCTGCATAGGCTAATCCGGCAAACACTTTCCGCCTAAACTGGAATTTTTGCTAAGAAGAGACTTTTTTTAAACGAAAAATATCATAAAAGCGATAAGTGTCGTTCCTGATATATTCTGCACAGGCTAATATGGGATGACACTTTCCGCACATGCATTAAACCCCTTTCTCACAGAGCGCGGCCCATTTATTTTTACTAAATTGTTACCCGGTTTCTGGGGATCGGTCGGTGACGCTGCTTTTTTGATCTCATAGACGGTTGTCACAGGTAACGTCACAGAACACGTGGTATCAGGGTCCGTAGTTGTGAACTTTCCCAGTGACGTCGCAATCACGGTGTCGTCTGAGACGTCAGTGGAATTCCCGGGAATCCTAGATAAAAATGTCGGCGGCTACTCGGAATAAAAGAAATAGAGGATATTTGGTGGATTTGGAAGAATATGGATTTTAATTCAGGCTTGATCACATAAAGAAATCTATGATCACGAGTGAATTTAAATCGATTTAACCTGGAGAATTACTCTAAAATAATGGCAT
This sequence comes from Dreissena polymorpha, assembly GCF_020536995.1. Taxonomy (NCBI): domain Eukaryota; kingdom Metazoa; phylum Mollusca; class Bivalvia; order Myida; family Dreissenidae; genus Dreissena; species Dreissena polymorpha. Next base: position 27,529,347 of record NC_068360.1, on the reverse strand, counting down.
CACGATATATAAACAATAACGTTATTTCACTGTTACTTTCACTGTTTTAAACAGTGAATTGTCATTTTTAATTGACTGATATTTCTCTATAAACCACTGGAAAGCATAAAACCCTGAATGCAACACATGAATCACGCTCTGGGAAAATCGGACTTAATGTGCGTAGAGTGTCGTACAAGGCTAATCAAGGAAGACACTTTCCGCCTTTATTGTAATCTTCTTTAAAAATGCCGTCTCTTCTGAGCAAAATTTAAGTTATGGGCGAAAATGTAGTGCCCGATTAGCCTGTGCGGACGGCAAAGACTTATATGTGACGAAACTTTACGCACATGCATTTAATCACATTTTCCTAGATCTCGGCTCAAACATAAAACTTAGCGGGATGACCTAATTACAGCTCTACTAAGAAAATCGGCGGGTAGTAAAGTTAAGATTTAAAGCGAATTTTAATATGAAACGAAAAACATTTTACTAATATGGCTTGATAGTGAGCGTCATTTAAAAGATAATTAATGTAGTAAAGGGTATAAGACGCCGAAAAATAACTGTCTTGGCATGGACGTAGTCATCTTGACTATCACGTGATTACCTGCTCTGTATATGGTGGCTAAACATAAATCATAGTTTCATTTTATTGAGGCCTGAGAACAACTAGGTCCTGTTAATTTAAAATATAGCTACCCTCCTGACAGTGTTGCGCATGAAATGTTTGTAAATCGTCATAACATGTTTAAGGACTATCATATTTTCAGCTGGAAAAACATGCTCAGCAATGTAAGATATGTGTATTGTATTTTTGAAGATTTCAAGGAGAAAAAAACATTTTTTTTAAATGTTCAAATTGGCATAACTTCACTAAAGTTTTACCAATTTTCAAATATTTTTCAGTTTTGTAATTCTTATGTAATTCTCTTAAATTGTATACAAACATCAATGGATACTCAATTGTGTTTTCGATACCACAACAACATTACGTACCTTATCAAGGACTGGCTGGGTAAACGTTGAACTGACGGCGGTTACGGCATCTGTGCAATCAACGTTCATGACGTACGGACTGACAGCTGCAGCCAACGTCACTCCTGCTTTCACGCGGATACTGAACGCTGAAAAGAAAGTCGTTTTTATTCCATTTTCATTACAGACATTGTTTGTGAATATTATACGCATCATATAAAGTTATCACGAATTTAACGACCTGTGTTGAAAACGTTTGGCTTATATTTCAGTAGGAAAAGAGAGCATATTATTGCATACTGACAAGGCAATCCAAGCAACTTTACATCACTGGACAAATGACTATAGAAAACACAACGGCGGCTCTGATCGACGTTTCGGTTAATAAGCAATTACTGTAAAATCATTATTAAAGGTCAAATTCCGATTTTATAACGAAACCTTTAGTAAATATCGATATTCTAAACCGATTGGAATCATCAAGAGCAATGGCAAAAACTATTATGCTACTAAAAAAACGAAAATCTTGTTTTTCGTAAACCGCTCGGGTATTTTTGCCACCTTTTTTGATAGCGACGTCATTTTTACACAACGCGCATGCCAAGGAAACTCATGAATTATCGTTGATTTCGTGGTTTGGTTTCGAATATATGATTCCAGAGTCCGACTTATGTTTCTGTTTGGAAATTAAAAATCCGCTCATTTTCATGTCGTTTTTTATACCAAAAGAAATTTAATGCCGACAAATTAAAATTAGTTATCATTGTTAATAAAAAGCAATTAAAAGGTGGAGGATAATTGTGAAACCATGTACCTGGGCTAGTTGCGGCTACCACTTCAAAAAAAGGTGGATTCCGGCGCTCGTATGGAGCACGTGACAACGTCGTCGCTGTCGGTGACGTTAAACGTATGGATGGTCGCCGCTGAACGTATGGGTAGTCACCGCGGCTGCCTGCATACCATCGTTGATGGAACTTCCGGTAGAGGGTAGTAAGGTAATCACTGGGGGCTGTAGTTAAACAATTAACTGTAATTTAAATGGGCAATACGTATATGAGCCTTGCTCTGGGAAAACAGGGTTTAAAGCATCCGCGTCAATTGTCGTCACATATTAGCCTGTGCTGTCCGCACTGACATATCAGAGACGATTACATTAATTCTCTTCATAACGAGAATTATGTTTAGGCATAGTCTAATCTGGGTGAACACTTCACGCACAAGTCCAGTTTTCCAGAACGATGCATATAATAAATAGAAGGAAAAGTGGACATCCTTGTGAAATTCCTTTTTTTTACGTTAAAATATATCTTCTGACAAAATGACGATTGCTTGATAGTCATGACTTTTGTTTGATGATTTTGAAAGATAATATGGTTATTGTTAATATAGATTTATTTTATGATTTTTGACGAAATGAAGATTTAAATAAAAAATGAAAAAAATCAAAAAAATCATTGATTCAAAAAGTTTGTTTTCATAATATTCAAACAGGCAAGATATATCTCCCATCTTGATAAAAAAATAGTTAAAGTATATGCTTGTAAATTGGTACAAAAATTACAAAGCGTTTAAATCGCTGTTAGTCGAAGCAAAACAATGTGTCACCGACATTTGGTTTAAACTACGTAATAGTTTCACAAGCATTCGTGGTTCAGAAGTACAGAGTCAGTTTTTCCTTTATGTTCGATCCTCACGGCACGATCTTATTTTATCTTTTCCTTGTGTTTATGTTTTTTAACAGTTCCAGATCTTATAGTTGTGTTACTTATTCAATTTAATGATATTTTACGTTAATACGAAAATCTGTCAAGAAGTCCATTAAAAGTCTGAACAGAAATTTCATACCTATTAATTCATGCCTTTTACTTTTAATTTCTTAATGCATGTCGCTGATACTGTGCTCCGAAACGTTTCCGAAATCGCTCCTTTTACAAACCTACATTGGTCCAACTTAATTATATTTTCAAAAACATGAATTGTGTCCTTGACCTTTGACCATGACACGTCACGTCTGTTATGTTAGTTTGAAATCCATTTATGTCAAATTACGTAGCGCCCATGAAAGTGTTGTTGTTGTTTTTATAGAGTTGGTATTATACATATGAATAAATTGCTTATTAAAACAGTTCCATACAAACCTTGTCGACAATATTGACGTTAAACGTTCCCGTGATATCATTCGCGACGTATCCGTCAGTACATTTTATCGTTAACGGCAACGGAACGGTCTGGTCGTTGAAGTCGATAGACGCTTGAGTTACGGTGCTTTTGATCCACACTTCAATCTCTGTTAAACAAGTATATGACATCATACTATACACATATATGACATGACTCATAATGTACCAAAAAATAACGTCAAGCTGATCCACACTATTCACGTATATGACGTTAACATGACTCATACTGAACACATACATGATGTCATATTGTACACATTAATGACGTCATACTGTATTGTTAGACATAGAAAAAGAAGAAACTGTCAGATTAGATGGCCGTTTACAAGGAAATTTGAAAAGACTCAGTTGCGGCCGCGATTTAACCAAGCTTGGGATATTCGTGAGGAAACAATTACATATTATATAAAACGTTATCTGTGAAATGTCATGAATGTCGATGTTTAATTTGAAAGAATTGCCAGAATCAAAGCTCTGCTCTTTTACTAAAATGCCTCTATTAATATATAACTTATCATTCCTTCAATATTAATGCAGTTATAGGCCGCCCCATAACATGACAAAGCGAAATAACACTCTTAATGTAGCAGGGTTCGGTATAAGGAGAACTTATACTGCCTTGCTTAATGAACTAGCTTTTATAGCGACGCGGTAGAGTGTCTGCCTGATTTGGAACCGGGAGGTCCCGGGTTCGATCCCCATGGTGGTCGGGAATCGAACCCGGTACCGCGTCGCTATAAAAGCTAGCTCATATAGCAAGGCAGTATAAGTTCTTCTTATACCGAACCCTGTTACATTAATATTGAAGGAGATATGTTTTATAATCCCACATACTAATGCAAAATAAATGCGATTTAAAGATGAATGAACAGAAGGGTCGACGATGATACTTCTATTGGTTTAATTGCTTTGTCGGCTCAGTTACAATTTAGAAGTACCCCGTGTACTCTAAAGTACTCTTAAGTTCACTTAACTGTACCCCGTGTACGAATAATACGCTTAAAGGCATCCGGTCATACCCCTAGGTACTTTCTTACTTATTATGTATTTTCCGTACCACGGGTACTTTGTAGTATACTTATGAATATCCGGGTACTTTTAAGTACATACAGTACCTGAACCGATGAACCGACAATGACCAATTGAACATTACTAAATGTACCCTTGTGGTGGTTCATGAGCCTTAAAATTGTAGGCATTCACACTATGATCAATGATTACCTTACCAGGTTGTTGAGGATTCGCCGGTGACGTCACTTTTCTCGTTGTATCAGGGTCTGAAGTTGTGAATTTCCCGAGCAACGTCTGTGTGACAGTGGCGTCAGAGATGCTCGCGGAACTTCGGGGCATGCCGGAGACAAATGTGGGCGGCCTCACGGAGCACGTTACGGCGTCATCGCTGTCTGTCACGCTGAACGTGTGGAGAATTGCGGCGGTCGTCTGAAGACCGTCGTTGATAGCCGTCCGCTCGCCGGAAGTGCTGATATCACCGGCGGCTTAAATCGCGATTAGAAAAAAAAACGTGTGTTAAACGCGGCAAACCCCGTTGACTGTGTACCCTGTTAATGAATGTGCCTAAAGTGCATTCCGCACAGGCTTATCAGGGTCAAATGTTTTCGCAATATTTAGATTTTCGCGAGGAAGAGACTTCCTTTCAACGTAAAACTCCACACAAAAAAACGGAAAGTGTCGTCCCTGTGTAGCATGTGCAGACTGCACTGGCAAATATCATTATGGGACGACAATTTACACAGATGCATTTAGCCTTGTTTTTTCAGAGCGTGGACTTAAATAGAGAATATAATGTGAGTTTTGGATAGAGATTCATTCGGGGCTAAGAACCGTGGTAGTACAAGGCTCTAATTATCCTATTTTTCCTACATTTTCCCATAAACAATAATCAAATAGAGCATTTTTTTGGACATTTTTTTTCTTCCGTAGTTGACAAAAACAGATTCTCCAATTTTTAGAAAAATCCGTGTTTGATCCAAAAATAGCGATAGTAAAGAGCTCAAGTTTATACTATCGTTGTTATACCATCGATTTTCATCTGATAATAAATGAGTCGTGTTCTTAAAAAACTGGGCTTAATTCATGTGCGTAAAGTGTCGTCCCAGATAAGCCTGAGCAGTCCGCACAGGCTAATCAGGGACGACCCTTTCCGCTTTTATGGTATTTTTAGTTTCAAGGAAGTCCCTCCTTACCGTAAATCAAGTTTAGGCGGAAAGTGTCGTCCCTGATTAGCCTGTGCGGACTGCTCAGGCTAATCTGGAACGACACTTTACGCAGTTGCATTAAGCCTGATAACGCGACTCATATGATAAAATACAAACCTCGTCGACAATGTTGACACTGAACGTGCCCGTGATGGCGGTGTTTCCGTCCGTACACGTGGTCGTCAACGGCACCGGAACCGCCTGGTCATTGAAGTCTATAAACGCTTGAATAACGGCGGCACTTGGAACTCTTGAATAAAACATTTGTTGATGTCAAACAAAGATTGCTTTAGAGTTGATATGGGTTTCTGATAAAGATTGTTCATAATTTATCCATAATTTCGAGATCTTATATGGTCTTGTTCACAGTTTGGCAAAAAGCTTTTTTCAAAAAATATATCATTGATTCAACGACAGAATGAATGCATTTTACTCACAAGAGCAAAAGAGCACTCGTGATCTGGAAGAATCTTTAAAATATATATTTGTTTTTGGATAATTATCTATCAAAATCAATAAAATAATATTGCGTTTGTAACTCCCATCATCACAAACTTGGGACAAGCGCCTAGTACTAAAACAGCGATAAGACACAACGCTGTTGTTGTTATAAGCCCGTGGATTTCAGCGGAAACGCGTTAGAATGGGCTCATTAAGGTCATTGGAATCGAAATTCTGGAAAGACGGATTATTTGTGTAGTTATTATAATAATAAAATTCATCATGAAATATACATCTTCCGCCCGGACAAGTTGTATTATGCCAAGCTGTATTTGGAAGAAACATACCAGGCTTTTGAGGATCTGCCGGTGACGTCAAGGGTCTGATCTCATACACTGACGTCACCGTTGACGTAATACTGCACGTCGTGTCGGGGTCAGTAACGGTGAATACACCAAGTGACGTCGCGATGACGGTCGAGTCGGAAATAGACGGAGATGTTCCGGGAATTCCCGAAACGAACGTCGGAGGCTGAATAGTAAATATACTCATTTATTATTATTATTATTATTATAATTATTTTGATCATTATTATTATTATTATCATCATCATCATCATCATCAGCATCATAATCATCATCATCATCATCATCACCATCATCATCATCACTATAATCATCATCATCATCAACATTATCATCATTTTTATCATCATCATTATCATCATCATCGTCATCATCATCGCCATTATCATCACGACGTTTAAACTCGAATAAAATAAAATCAAATCACACTCGATCAGAAGAGAGAGTTTACTGGGCTTTCGTAAAGTTTTGAATTTTTGAAAAAAAAGTCGTTGGAACATCGTGCAGTTGTATTCACCTGGTAAATGGTGATTTAACAAGTCGGTGTGCATTATACATTGATACAAAGCTATTCTGACTGCTAACTTGCGAGAAATTCATTGTGTCTTTCCTCAATCGCTTGTTGTTGCTGTAGGGCTATGTACTACTATGTTGAAAGGGCTGTTGTCGACATAGCGAATAGCGCGTATGAGGGGCATTTGATGGCAGTGATTTTTGAGAAGAGCAAAGATATAAGCCAAGTGATTTAGTACGTTGTTATGTGTGTATTTAATCTATGTATGTGATATGTTGCTTTGTTAATTTGCGTGCGTATGTGAGCAAAGTCATGTAATTGCGGATTGCGCCAGTAAAGTGAAAGTGAAAGCATCAGGCTCGTGAAAGCGGCAAAAGGAAAGTAGAAGTGGATGTGGAAATTAGTTGGAAGCGGATTTCGTATTGTGTTTTGAGTGATTTGTTATTGAGCGGTGATGATTAGCGCAAGAGATAAATGAATGTATGTTGTGTGCACTGTAATGTAGAGTTGCTGCACTTGCGAAGAGACTCAGAGTTGCTTTGTATGCGGACTATGCTGTGGGCATGCGCTACTGCCTGGTTAATTATGATAATTTTCACATTTTGCGAGGGATTCCGGAAATAGTCATGGTAATTTTCACATTTTGCCGGGGATTCCGGAAATAGTCGCTGCATCACGATTGGCTGATTTATGGTGAAAACACACTAAGATATTTGTTTCACGTGGTGATTGTCGAAAGTAGTGCCTATTTGTAATGAGTTCTCTTTCTCTTCTGGATGAAAAGCCATTTCGCGATCGCGCCCATTCCTTTAGTGGTTATCAACTGTTTCCTAAGTGTGTCTGCAACATGTATTTCATTGGCAGCGACGTTGACAGACGAGAGTTTGTGGTGCATTTATTGAGGTGAAGGTTTATCGCTCGCTTGCATTTGGGCGAATGGGATTTTCTTAGAAGCTGCGTGATATACGTTTTTGATTGCATCTTTCGGAATAAGATCGATTGATATTTAAACTGATACTAGCCTTGCACACTCTGATGCAAAGAAAAGGCATGACCATAAACGTCGGCCGTTCATCAGATGCAGTGTCAACGAAGTAATAACTGCGTAAATATACTCTTGACCAGTCTGGCAACCCCAAATCGTAAACTGACCGAAGCCGCATACAGTTTGAGGCTACCTGGCTGGTCACTATTGGGTTTTCTCATTTACCCCTCTGGGTTATGTACTGAACATTTTGTCCTGGGTATCAATCAGTGTATAATCAACGATTTTAATAGCAATCAATGTCGGTTGCTCTTTTAACGTGATATTATGGGCATCTAACAGCGTATAGGTGTCTATCGCAACCGTTGTTTATTTTTGGTGTTTTCACTTCATACACATGTATATTTGTTAATGCAGTATCAACATACTAAAACAACATCCCGGAAAAAGAAAACTAATGCATTTGAATATCATCCGTACTTTGTGAATCTCAATTAAGTTTTAGTGCAGATTCGTTCATACGACACAAAGACACTCTTTTGTTTTACGGTATACACGCTTCTCACCAAGGCGATCCGGCTTCAATCCCAGACTCAGTTGTTGGCATGATGCGAGTGATTTAGTTTCCTAACTATATTGTAAACGTTTGTTTTATAATGCAGAACTGTAGGATAGAATTAAGAACATGATATTGAAGCGATAGATGCGGAATGTTATGTCCGTAACATTTAAAACATAAATAAATAATTTATTTATTAAAAAAAACGTTGAAATAAAATATACAGATGTTTATCTCTATATGCCTATGACCACGCTGATCACGAATTCGTTGGAATTTTTAAGATATCTACAGCCGTTCAAAAGTTATCAATTTTTAAAAAATAAATAAAAAAATACATATGTATCATATAATGAATTTTTTTTTATTTATTTTTTGTTTTCAATAAAACATAAACAGTTTTTAGTGTTGTTTAAAAGTTTGAAAAAAAAAGAAAAACAAATAAAAATAAAAAAGTTATAATCAAAAAATGTTTTGCATTAAGCACCCTTTTCTCACGCAGTCCTATTTACGTGCACAAATGAAATACGCTCGCTCGCTAGTTCGTTCGCTCCATCGAAATCAAACAATAAGATAGTGAAATCTCTATGAATTTGTGTCGCTGAATCCGAATCCGGTGGTAATTTTTCGATATCTCGACTCGTTAAAGAATAATGGAGTTTAAATTGTGCATTTCGATAAGAATGCAGCACCCTTTTAATAGAAGCGTAAAACCCAGTACACCTTACATTCCAGTGAAATAAAACAAAAAGATGGTCCATTCTATGTGATTTTGTCTTCCTGAATCCGATTCCGGTGCTACTTTTCCGATATCTGGACCCCTTAAAGAAGTATTGATGTTTGACTGTTTGGTGGTTAAGTCTAACCATTATATTTAAGCATTTGTTGTATTTTGAACTACGGAAAATAATACATGTCATTACATCTAATCGATGCATTCAAGATTTGAGAGTTATTTATCTCACTAACACGGACGATCATGTTAATAAATGAATGGATGAATAGATAAACAAGACAATGTGAATATAAACAATTGCTAAAGTGATAGTATGGGCATTTTTTCACTGTTGAATTGAGCTGAAAAGAATTAACAGGTCAAAAGAATTAGTTAAAATGTGGTAACTGACCCATTATCTACAACTCATCTTGCTACCAGTTGTTTAAAAAAAAATTGTATTATTTTCTATATTTTACATGACTCAACCAGTCCTCTAAGCCGAAACGATCCGTAAAACAAAATTGTGTCTTTGTGTCGTATGAACGAATCTGCATGAAAACTGCATTTAGACAAAACGAAAGTACTGTTGACATTCAAATGGATTATTTTGCTCTTTCCAGCATATTGTTTTAGTATGTTGATGCTGCATTAACAAATATAAGTGTATATGAAGTGAACACACCAGAAATAAACACAACGGTTGCGATAGACGCCTTCATACCGTTAGATGCCCATAATATCACTTTAAGCTTCCAACACAAAGCACAGGGAGAACCCAGGGACGCATTTCCAGTAGTTTCGATACGTTCATTAATATGCCTTAATGGTGACGAATACATTTTAAATAGATGCATATCAATCACTCATTTAGTCAGTCACTCACTCACTCACTCCTTCACTCAGTCAGTCACTCAATCACAAAGTCACTCACTCAGTCAATCAATCATTTAGTTTCGCGGATCACGATTTTGGTTTCAATTATCGGATACAGTTAGCCCTTAAATAATAGTGTAAGTTTGTTCGCACTTTTGTGTTTGAAAAGTCTTTTCGCTTAGCTCAAGGCAATATTGATTCAACGAGCGAGTGTCTGTAATATTAATACACTGATGTGTGTATTAATTTTAATATTTTCAGACAAAAAACACTGGGTAGAACCGGTAGGATGATCGTATAGTTTCTACAAATAAAGTAAAGATGAAAGATTAACGCAAATTAAATGAGCCTAGCTCTGTGGAAAGGGGGGTTTAATGCATGTGCGAAAAGTGTCGTCCCAGATAAGCGGTCCGAATGACACTTTCCGCCTAAATTAATGTTTGCTAAGAACAGAATTTCTTAAAACGAAAAATATCATAAAAGTGGTAAATGTTGTCCCTGATTAGCCTGTGCGGAATTCACAGGCTAATCTGGGACGACAATTTACGCACATGCATTAAACCCTCTGTTCACAGAGCGGGGCTAAAATATAATTTTGGAATAAAACTAGTCATTGAAGTCTATACTGTAAAACGCATTATTATTCGGGACATGATATGTTTCTGTCATTTTTTGTTTTTGAGTTAAGTTTACAGTATTTGAGTATGGAGATCAATGGGTACAAAGGTAACTTACATGATTTTATGTTGGTATGTTTTAATTGCTCGGAAAATTAAGCGGCTATAAAGTGTGGAATGCCCAATATGTGCTGGTGATGGTGTTTACATCAGAAATTTCTTTCATTAAACCAGGGAGTTTATGGTAAATACCCTTAAGTATTCCTATTCAATCGCAAACATGGATTATAATGAGCCGCACTCTGAGAAAACAGGGCTTAATGCTGTCCGCACAGGCTTATCAGGGACGACACTTCCCGTATAGACGGGATTTTTGTTTACTTCCTTTACGCTTAAAAAAATCCGCCGGAAAGTGTCCACCCTTATTAGCCCGTACGGACTGCACTGGCTATTCTGGAAAGATGCTCTACGCACATTCATTCAGCCCTGTTGTCCCAAATACATATTTATACAAGGATTAAGTCTGACAACAACAAAAAATACAAACACACCCTTTCATCTTGAGACGTATTTAATAACATGTGTATAGCCATATTTACTATTATAGTACATATTCCTAATAATCATCTAGTATACAAACACAAGAAATAACTTAGCGCAACATTTGTGATGTACATAACATTAAATGTAATGAGACAACACTGTCGGATATGGGTCAAAAAGGGCCAGCATCAGTAATTATAATACATGTATAATACTTTGCAGAAAACATACAATAACAAAGAAGCTTTAAATAGTGATGGGAGCAATACATATAAATTGGAGCTCTAAACAGACATTAGGGCTCTGAAAACACAAGTGAGCTCTAAATAGAAATGGGAGCTCAAAATAGTTATTGGAGCTCTAAATGGAAATGAGAGCTATACACAGAAATGGGATGGAGGGCTTTTGTCAGAACAGCTAAATACGAGGTTTTGCCCATTCTCTTTGCCAGCAAAATTTCAGTCTCTGTCGAACAATTTTAAGACGCGGTTAATTGGCTTTCATGCGTTGTCTGTGTTTCAAGACCCACTCAGCTTTGGGGTTGACCTTGTACAGAGCCAACATTTTCGTGTTGTCGGGCAGGCAGCGTTCACCAATGTTTCCCCCAACCTCATAGAGATATGTGTCAACATCAGCCGCAATAAACTTCTTATCCTTACTGGAGGATTTCCTGAAATTACACAACAAACTATGGTCTTTTTTTGGTGAAATTTGAGGCCAAAATTCGGCATCATTTCTAACCCTTAATGTTCATATTTTTCTGAAATGACTACCTAAATTTACAAATTAAAGGTTTAAACAAAAATTATAAACAAATATTCATATCTTTTTTTATAATAAATTGCAACATTTAGTTATTTTCCTAGTTTAGCTATAACAGTTTAACATAGTAAATGCAATATTTGAAAACAAAACTATTCTTCATTTGAAGGTATTTGTATGCACAAAAAAAAAACAATATCAATTTCCCAGTTTTAAACGCAATAACGTTGTCCTTTCCAATCCAAAGGTCCCCAGTATTAACGCGTGTTTGGGAGGAAAATGTATTTGACTTAACTACAAATTCAAATTTAAACTTGGAGATAACTGTTTTTTATTTTTTAAATAAAACCAAATTCACTACTACCCGACAACGTTTATTGTGTTTATTTTTTTAGATTGCAATTGATTAATTCTAAATATCTCAACAACTCATCTGACTGCCCATGAATCATGACACTTGGCAGCAGACATCAGTACAGTGTTTATCAATGCCGTTATACCGTGGCGCGGCGCCAAGCCATTTCTTGTAGCGCCACACTACCCCCTTTCAAAGCAATTTAGCGCCACACTGCCCTTTCCAAAGGCCGCCCTGCCCTTTCTTGAGCATCCGCTGTTTTCCATCCTCTATTGGTACAGTATGCTGGATCACAATGTGCCCATATTGATAACATCTTAATTGCTGAATATTTTTATATTGACAACGTGTTATAAAGACTGACAGCGCCTTATACTGGTTGACAACGTGTTATAGCGACTGACAGCGCCTTATACTGGTTGACAACGTATTATAGCGACTGACAGCGCCTTATACTGGTTGACAACGTGTAATAGCGACTGTCAGCGCCTTATACTGGTTGACAACGTGTTTTAAAGACTGACAGCGCCTTATACTGGTTGACAACTTGTTATAGCGACTGACAGCGCCATATACTGGTTGAAAACGTGTTATAGCGACTGACAGCGCCTTATACTGGTTGACAACGTGTTATAGTGACTGACTGCGCCTTATATATATATATATATAATAAGATAATTCTGACGGAAATTAACCCATTTATGCCTAGCGTCTAGAAAAAAGTCCTTGGCAAACAGCGTAGACCCAGATGAGATGCCGCATGATGCGGCAGGACCAGGAGGTCATGGGTCCGATCCCCACTGTGATAGCGATCTTGAGATCTCCCCAAAATACACTATGTTCTATTTCTACCCAAGAAAAGAAAAGGACTCGATAGCGTTACGATAAGTCTTAGGCTTGCAATGCAACTGAGCTAAAATAAATAGGTTTAAACTAAACTAACTGTGTACTAATGTTTCTAATGACTATTCACCTGGCTGAGAAACATTCACCGGTGACGTCACATTTCTGATCTCATACACGGTGGTGGATGGTGACGTCACAGAGCGCGCCGTATCTGGGTCTGTAGTTGTAAACTTCCCGAGTAACGTCTGCGTGACAGTGGCGTCAGATACGTTGGGGAACTTCAGGGGATCCCGGATACAAAGGTCGGCGGCTGCCAAAACAGAAGGACAATCAAAATAATCCCTTTAAAAGCCAGGCGTCATTTTTATTTTTTTTGGTTACCATAACCTTATGTATTTGAACATCTATTATTTGGGCACTTTTAAGGTGCCGTGATGACTTTCGGTTTACATTTGGTTTCGGAGTAACCACATGAGCGGGAACATTTATTGTTAAGGGAACATTTGAAGGGATGATCTTTTTGGTTATCATTTTGTTCCAGTATAACAACATTAATTTGAACATCCATTTTTGAAGGCACATTGGTCGGGATGACTGTTTGGTTTCCTTTGGTTTCGGTGTAACGACATTTATTTGAACATCTATTGTTGAAAACTTACATACCGGTTTATTTGTTAGGTTTTCGGTAAATTAGGTAAATTTGCCCACGTGAGACAACTTACCGTATCGATCACTGGTTGTGTGAACGTCGCAGTGACGTTATTGTCGCCATCTGAGCAGTCGACGTTGATGACGTAAGGTCCGTTCGCTGCTCTTAGCGTAACCCCCATCCTTACGTTAACTGTAAATCCTGAAAACGTTCAAGCAATGAATTATATGACCTTCAATCTGGGATAAAGGGGCTTAATGCATGTGCGTAAAGTGTCGTCCTATGTAAGCATGTGCAGTAAAAACAAGCTAATCAAGGACGATAGGGATAACGGGACATAAAGTGTCGTCCTATATTAGCCTGTGAAGTCCGAACAAGCTAATCAGGGACGATACGTTCCGCTATTTTTTGCGTTTATCTTGTGAGGAAAGTCTCTTATTGGTAAACAAAGTTTAGGCGAAAAGTGCCTTTCCTGATTACCCTGTGCTAATTAACATGGGCAAATCTGGGACAACACTTTTCCAACATGCATTTAACCCCGTTTTCCGATCGCGCGACCATACCCAGTGTTAAAAATGTTTTTATCTGAAAAAATGCGTTATATGATCCTACCTCACCGACGATTAACAACATTCAAATGAAACATTACATAACATTGTTATTATAAGCAAGAAGACTTCTCGACGTTCGCACGTATTTATACTAAATAGTGGGGATTTTTAACCGATGTCCGTGCTTTAAACTCACTTATTTCATCCATGTTCTTATTCTTTGCCCTCTTTTGGCAACTTGCTCGATAAATGTTCGTTATCAGCGCTGATGCAGGAATCCAATTAATTTTGTGGTGCTTCTTCAAATAATTTGTTTAAACAATTTTTCTTGAGATGTTCAACTTGTGCATAAAAGACAATTTTGATGCTGCTTATGGCAATGTGAAATACATCAGAATTAATGGATTTAATAAGCCTGTGTTCTTTTCCAAAAATTGATTTGTAACGCATTCATGTACACGCTTACGCTGCACGCAACGTGAAATTTAGGCACCGATTTTAGACGTATTCAATGATGTGTTTTTTAATCTTAAGCTATCGGAATAAAATGCTGGATAAAAAACTTTCTTGTATGCACAAAAGATTTGTGCAAATGTATCTCAATAACTTAAATATTTGCAAAATAAAGTTCTTAACGTTTTGTTTACATTCTGTCCAGCTCGTGTGTAAAGCCCTGTGAAACCCGCGTCGATCCTGCATCGTGTATAACGTTGATATCACCATAACGGTATGATAAAAGGCACATCTGTGATTGCATACAGTAGAAAATAATGTCTCCGCGTTATCTGACTTAGCCAATTAAAAAATAAGTATTATATACGAGGTCATATAAAACTTAAACTGATGTGACCTTACAACGCATTTATCTGTGACTCCATCGAGTCTTTTCTGTGAAAACTAGGCTAAATGTATGGTCGTAAAGTGTTGTCCCAGATTATCATGTGCAGTCTACACAGGCTAATCAGGGACGACAATATCCGCTTAAGCTGGATTTGTAGAATCGACTTCATAAAAGCGAAAACAACATATAAAAGCGAAAAGTGTCGTCACCTTTTTGCCTGTGTCCGCTCAGAGACTTAGCCTGTGTCCGCTCAGAGACCACTTTTAAAGCACATGCATTAGGCCCAGTTTTCCCAGAACGAGGATTAAATTGGTATTGATTTTTCCAGTTTATTACTTGGTGCCACGCCGGCGACCACTTCAAAAAGGGCGTTTTCCGGCGCTCTTGCAGAGCACGAAACGGTGTCATCGCTATCGGTGACGCTGAATGTGTGAAGGGTTTCGGTGGCGTGTTTGAGACCGTCGAAAATGTTAGATCCGGTAGCAGGCAGTGCAGTGAAAACCGGCGGCTGAAGTCAAATAATATAATCATTACACGGGATATTACGTCATCACTATCGAAGATTTTCTGTTACTAGTTACCATTTGGCATGGATATTCACTGAATTTCTAGCTAGAACAAAGTCAAGTCAATACTTTTTATCAATAATCGAAGACCACACGTCCAAAACAGTGCTGTCTGCACCGGCTAATATGGGACGACACTTTAAAAGTCCCACGCATCAAACCCGGTCTTCTCAGAAATAGGCTCGTATCTTTCAACAAAACGTTGTTAAACCCTCAAGCCAACAACATTGGCTCAAGCCAAAAAATGAATGTTTCTCTCGATAGCAAATATATATGTCAAACATTATAGACTCGGAATAAGTTGTTGCTGCCGGCATAGCTACGCGCAATTTGCGTTTTTGGGTTCAAGCGACAAACACTCAAAACGAAGTGTCACTGTTTATATGAATTGCATCAGTTCTTGAGAATGTATTTTTAAAAATCAGGATTGGTCGTTTTTGAAAGAGCATACACAATATACAAACAGTATAACGCTCCTCAAGCAATTCATTAGGATTTCCATATCCTTTAACCCATTTATGTCTAGCGTCTAGTAAAAAGACCTTGGTAAAAAGCGTAGACCGAGATGAGACGCCGAATGATGCGGCGTCTCATCAGGGTCTGCGCTGTTTGCTTAAATTAATTTCTGTAAAAAATATTCTAACTATAGTTATAAATATACTGTACATCCCTAATTTTGGAAAGAACTTGATCCCATCTAGAAGGATGGGAGAGTCCACTAGGCATACATGGGTTAAAAACGTGAACGCAACTTACCGAGTCGACGATGTTGACGTTAAACGTCCCCGTGATGTCATTGACAACGTTTCCGTCTGTGCACTTGATTGTTAGCGGCAGCGGAACAGCCTAGTCATTGAAGTCGATAGACGCCTGGGTAACGGCGTTTCTGATCCACACTTCGAACTCTGTAATAAAATGGAACTAGATTTCAGCCCTCACAATTCATATTTCAAAGCGGAAAATCTCGTCTCTGATGAGCGTACGCGGACTGCACAGGCTATTCTGAGACAACTCTGTACGTACATGCATTAAGCCCCGTTTTCCAAGAACGAGGCTCGTATGTGTTACGTTTACTAAGACGTGTTAAATACTGACATATAAAAATAAGTTAAATACCTACAGCAACAGTTCAAATATTTATATGAACCGCCCTCTGTGAAAATGGGGGTTTAGGCATGTGCGTAGAGTGTCGTCCCAGATCATCCTGCGCGGTCCTGTACAGGCTCATCAGGGACGAAATTTTTCGCCTTAACAGGACAATTTGCCAAGAAGAGACTTTCTTCAAACTAAAAATATCATAAAAGCGAAAAGAGTCGTTCCTGATACATACTGCACAGGCTAATATGGGATGACACTTAACGCACATGCATTAAACCCCTTTCTCACAGAGCGCGGCTCATTTATTTTTGACTAAATTGTTACCCGGTTTCTAGGGATCGGTCGGTGACGCAATTTTTCTGATCTCATAGACTGTTGTCACAGGTGACGTCACAGAACATGTCGTATCCGGGTCCGTAGTTGTGAACTTCCCCAATGGCGTCGCACACCCACCGAACCAGCTTTAAATTCCTGTGGTTAGAAAACAAAAAAATAAGATGCTAGATCTTTAAGCTAGGAACATGTAACTCGTTTTACGATTGATTTTTTTGGATGCACTACTTAATTATTGCAACAATTATAATATCAGAAAACAGATTGGTTCCTGATAAGCGTCATATCAATCGGACGTAAAGTAAAAAATGTGACGTCATTGTATAATATCATAAGGACTATTCCTAAAAAGGGTTTTTAATGCATGTGCGTAGAGTGTCGTTCCAGATTAGCCTGTGCAGTCGGCACAGGCTAATCTGGGACGATCCTTTCCGCTTGTATGGTATTTTTAGTTTCAAGGAATGGGCTCATTAAGGTCATTTGATTCGAAAACCTGGAAAGACGGATTATTTGTGTTGTTATTATAAAAATAAAATTCATTATGAAATATATATCTTCCGCCCGGACAAGTTGTATTATGCCAAGCTGTATTCTGAAGAAACATACCCGGCTTTTGAGGATCTGCCGGTGACATCAAGGGTCTGATCTCATACACTGACGTCACCGGTGACATAATACTGCATATCGTGTCGGGGTCGGTAACGGTGAATACACCAAGTGACGTCGCGATGACGGTCGAGTCGGAAATAGACGGAGATGTTCCGGGAATTCCCGAAACGAACGTCGGAGGCTGAATAGTAAATACACTCATTTATTATTATTATTATTATTATTATAATAATTATTATTATCATTATTATTATCATCATCATCATCATTATCATCATCATTATCATCATAGTCATCATCATAATCATAATCATCGTCATCATCATCATCATCATCATCATCACCATCATTTTTATCATTATCATTATCTTTATCATCATCATCATCATCCATTTGGTTTTTTTACCATTTTTTGCAGTCAATTTGACAAAACGAGTCGCGACCAACAATTGTTACTATACATTTATCTTAAGAAAGAAGAAAATCTATATTAAAATATCATAAGACATTAATTAATTACCGGCTTAAATGGATTTTAGAAGAGACGCACTGTAAACAAAAAATTCCTTTAAAGTGGATAAGATCGTCCTGATTATCCCGTTCAGACTGCAAAGGCTTAACTGGAACGAACATGCATAAAGCCACGTTTTCCAAGAGGCTTATTCGTGTTTGTTTTTAATGTGATAACACATTTTATAAATGCGCAACATTTTGTTTGCTCAAAATAATTAATGCTATGAAAACTATGAAAAATCACACATTTTGAAAATATCACAATATCAAGAAGAAGTCACAGATGTGGATAAGCTATATTTTGTGTGAGCATTATAATCTTGCGTAACATACTGTAAGATCATTTGTTGTTATTTTCGTTGATCATCCGCGAATCAAATAGAAATAGAAAAATAGAAAAAATGATCGAGGCATTTTTGTCTTTCTCTTATCCAAAATCAGAAATCAACGAATTTAAATGTCAACGAGCAATTCATTTTTTTAAACCACGAAATTTCATTGTTACGAATATAACGATTTTATAGTACCTTATCAAGTGAAGCAACTGTGAAAGTAAGTATTAAGTAGTAAAAAACAAACACGAAATTTCCACTCTGGATCAGCAGACGATTTATTGCTTAAATCTGCCTATCTTACGGAGGAGCCCGGAGAAAGCCGATGTATCTCGATTGCGAAATATCTTGCCGTCGAATTAACACAATTCACAATACCTCGTCAAGTAAGGGAACAGTGAACGTTTCGGTAATGGTATTCGCGGGCGATCTGTCGTCAACGCACTGGACGTTTACGAGGAGAGTGATGATGCTGCGTACAACGTCACGCTGGCTTTGACCCAAGATCGCAAAAATGTCGGCGCCGTGCCGGGAACCAGGTTGAAGAAGCTGTCCATCGGCGCCTGCAGGATAAGTAGAGGTTATTTGTGTGCAGTCCGCGCAGGCACAGCAGGGACGACACTTTCCGCCTAAACTTGACTTTTGCTTAGAAGAGACTTTCTTTAAATGAAAAAATATTATAACAGCGGAAAGTGTCGTCCCTGATTAGTCCATTTTATTTTACGAGTGATAAGATGAATTGAGACTCGTTCTGGGAAAACTAGACGTAAAGCATTTGCGTAAATTGTCGTCCCAGATTTGCATGTGCAGGTCGAACAACAGTTTCATCTTTTATGGATTTGCTCGTTTAAGTGAAGTCTCTTCTAAAGAAAAATACGGTCTCGGTTCAAAGTGTCGTACCTGATAAGCCTGTGCGAACTGCATCCGCTAATCAAGTACCACGCTTTACTTACATGAGTTAAGCCTGGTTTTCCGGGCGACTTAATTGTAATTTGCATTTAGGACTGCGCCACTCGTGAAATACTGGTTTATATTTTTGCGAGCATGAGGTGATAAAAAATCGATTATATACGAAAACTTACAAGTTTATAATTTGTGTTATGCTTTTCAAACGCTTGTTTACACTTAAAAGAGTTTAATCCCTCTATTTTGTTTCACAGGTAGTACATATGTCAAGTATAAATAGAAATAGCTGTTTGTAATACAAGTAAAGTGTGTATCGAAAACAGCTACCCGGGGTAACTGAAATTTAAACAAACGGCTATAGACATGGAAAGACAGGGATGTCCAAACTTTTAACAAAACAGAAAAGGTTTGGAAGTACCGGGTATTACTGAATATTTTAACAAAACGTTAAGCAAAACGGAAATAGACGGAAAAGTAACGGCAATTTCCAAAACAAAACTTTGAACAAAACAAAACAAGCCTTAAAACAAAATTGTAAACAACATGGTCCATTGGACATAGAAGATTAGTACCTGGAATTCCCGAAACAACAATGTATATTTTTTATTGATCAGTTCTACTAGTTACTATCCTATATCGAGCGAAAGATAACACTTTGGTCGTTAGCGTCATATAAAACTTTAAACAAAACGGAAATAGACGGAGAAGTACCGGGAATTCCCGAAACAGCCCGAAGTTACTTACCTGTATCTAGCAAATGATCACACTTTGGTCATTGGTGTCATATTAAAACTTTAAACAAAACGGTAAAAGACGAAGAAGTACCGGGAATTCCCGAAACAGCCCGAAGTTACTAACCTGTATCAAGCACGTGCTAATACTCTGGTCGTTGGCGTCCGTGACGCTGAACGTGCAAAGTAACGTCGCCGTCTGAAAGCCGTCGTTACGTGCCGGCGACAACGTAGCCGGAAGTCCGGAGAAAACGGGTTTCTGAAGCAGTGTGTAAATTAAATGAGGTTTTTTCATAAATCTGGAAACATGATTATCTGCTTGAAGCCATAACGACCACAGAAGACTACTATACAAGTGAAAAATGATGTTCGAAAAATATTCATATCCCCGACATACAGCCAATGCATCAGTATGTAAATTTTGTTTTTCAATATCTAAAGCCTTAGTGATCTTTGATTTCTTCATGTTCAAATCGACAGGCGTATCCCAACTCCATATTGACAGCGAACTAATATATACGACATATCGTATGTAAAACAAGAAATATCTTTAAAAAAGATATACGGCGTTGATTGTGGTTGGAGTTTATGGAAGGTAAAGATTAAAATGAATGAGATCAAGGATAGCTAATATCTTTTTCTGTTCAGTTTTTAGCTGCATCAAACGCAGTACGGGATGTTACGCGGAGTTTTCGCGGCTTATTTTACATTATTACATATTGCTGGTCATAAACCTATAGATACAAAACAGAAAACCAAAGTCAACCGGCCACACGCGAAGTCTCCGTACATATTTTTAATATGTATACGCGCGTTCTTCGAACAAACCTGTTTGAGTGGTTTATCGGGCATTGCTACGTGTATTTGATTCGATTATTAACAGTATCGAGAATCATCGCGCTCATACTTAATACATTAGTCAATATGCTGCAATAATACATTAGTAAATATGATGGAATAATTCTTGTTAATTAATTAAAAATAATATTTATCATGGTATTGTTGAAAACACATTAAGAATATATTATTGACATGCCATAAAATAATATCGCTGGATATCTTCATTTCACATCTTTCTGGTGGTAAAGAAAATTCCAGTTCACCTAGTTCACGCTATAGCGTCTTTATTATATAACTATTATGTTACTGACCGCGAACTCTGAACAGCACATAAGGTCTGACCTGTATATAAACTCTGACATTCAAACACACTAACCGCGAACTGACCCCTTATACCTCGCGGGTTGAAATGCAATGCATTAAAGTGAGGCATCGCTTCCACTGCTCTTTATACATTTACATATAACATGTTGACAGGAATATGAAAGCCATTACTAAATATGAGAGCATTGCCTTTAAGTACACAACGTTCTCGCGCTGAAAATTCTCTGAAATAAAAGGTGCACGCACAAACTCTTTTGATGTCGAGATTGAGTGTAAAACTGTTCTATCTATTAAGCCTTTTTATTAAAGATAAAACTGTTTCATGCTGAACACGCAGTAAAACAGTGTTACAAAGACGCGGACATGTTTCCAATGTTCTAGTGGTATTATCAAATCAGCCAATGCAGTCAATGAAGTGTATTCATCTGTACTTGGCCGCGGGAAGTTTTATTTGAATTCTATTGGACGCTAACAAAGGTCAGGCTAAGGTGAAAAGCTGGCGTATACAGCTAACGCCGAAAAAACACGCATGTCCAGTTAATTAACCTCAACATTTTTGGCCACTTCCTTTCTTTAAGAATAACCAACACACTTGTTTGGGATATCTTTAGTCGAAGCGTTATCTATATATCTTGCAGAAATTAACTGAGTTTACATGTTACAGATGTTGCCCGTGTGCCGGGACCTTGAACTAAGATTATCCGAGATCAAAGCATTCTTTAGCTCTGCTGCTATTACGAATTTCATCTTACAAGCACTATGACTTTGACATGTGACCTTTTGACCAGAAAGTAAAAGGCGTCGTCTGCTCTTTCCAAGTAGCCAGCATACCAATTCAGATGGTCGTAAGTCAAAACGGTCTCTTAATAACGAAGGGAAACGAAAATGCCGATCTACACAGTCTGGTTCAGGGGACGATTTGTTGCATAATCAATCTTACGAAGAATTCCGGAAATAGTCGATGTATCACGATTGTTGAGATCTATCTTACGAAGGTTGACGGAGATAATTGATGCATCACGATTGCGACCGACCGACGTATAGGTTCAAAGAAATATATTCCCACTTTTCAAGCGATGGAATACCAAAACCAACGGAATGAGTGCTATAATGTATATTGGGAAAAGTTACGCCAATGCAGACATATGTATTGTCAATAGTTTTATACGTTAATCGTTCACCTCGACTTCAGCGAACAGTATTTGCCTAACAATAAACGTTTTGACTTATTCGAAAAACACGTTTTAACAAATACTTAAATCGTTTTAAGATATTGATTTTTACTATGCTTACGTCATCGGCTAAGTTGATGGTCCTTGATGACGTCACAGGGTTGATAGCGTCAGTACACGTGACGGTGATCGTGTAACTCGTAGCAGAGTCGTAATCAAGCGTGGCAATCGTCATGCCGTCGAACCCTGTCAAAAAAAGCACCTTACCATGATGGCTTAGTCAAAGGTGTCACCGATATTTAAACCATTTTACCATCTTTGAACACTCGCATTAACGAAAATTCCTCCTCCTCCTCCTCCTCATCACCATCATCATCATCATTATCATCATCATCATCATCATCATCATCATCATCATCATCATCATCATCATCATCATCATCAGCATCAGCATCAGCATCATCATCATCATCATCATCATCATCATCATCATCATCATCATCATCATCATCATCATCATCATCATCATCATCATCATCATCATCATCATCATCATCATCATCATCATCACCACCACCATCATCATCATCATCATCATCATCATCATCATCATCATCATCATCATCATCACCATAACATCATCATCATAAGCAGCAGCAGTATCCTGATCATTATATTCCTACTCTTCATCAACAACACCACTATTACAATCATCATCATCATATAAATGACTGCAAAACTATCACAATAATCATCATCATCATTTAAATTACGTCACTCTACGTACGTATTACCGTCAACAAACTTACGCAACGACGTCTACACATTCACGAAATGACGTCACCAAACCTACGTTGCGCTCCGGTAGCGGTATCCAACTTATTGATGCCAAACTTTGCGCTCTCCTGCGCGTTGATGGAACAGGAAATGGCGTCATCCTGGTCGGTGACGGTGAACTGGTGAACAGAAGTTCCCACTGGCGATAGGTCTCCCAGCGGACCGGAAGTACCGGCAAAATTGGTTAGAACGGGGACCTTTAATGAACATAAACTTTTATTTCAATTTGAAAGTAAAGCAAATACCATTTATTAAGAATCATGTTTTGATTTAGAAAGATACAAAACTTGTGAAATATATCCCATGATATAGATATATTATATGTAAGTCTAAGCCATAACAAAACGGATTAAGAAGCATATATCTATGTCCATAGTGTGTTCGCTCAGTTATATCGATTATTCTTTTATTTTGGGAATTACCGACACAAGTTTGGAAAATCGTCAAATATATGAACATGTTTTTTCAATGTTGTCCAAAAAATATCAGGCCATGTTATCTAAAAGCAAACGCTTTTCTTCAGTCTGCTGGGTTTTTTACAACGGGAACTAAAATACACAACTTCTATGCCTGGAATCGAACGTCGCCTGTATCTTGCAATCCTCACGCTGCCTCCCCCCACCCCACCCCGATGCCCGCAACGCTTTGGCGATCCACAGTTTGAAATACTTCATATATCTGTCATTGCCTTGACTTAATGCAACCGTCCATAGCTTAGGACGCAGCTTTCCGGATACATCAACGGACCGACATAACGAGCTACTCCGAAACACTGCGTCCATGCGGTCTTCCGATTGCGGTGCTAATGTAGGAGAGAATACCGGTGAATTCGATAAAGAAATGAGCCGCGCTGGGGTAAAACGGGGCTTAATGCATGTGCGTTAAGTGTCGTACCAGATTTATCTGTCTAGTCTGCAGAGGCTGATCTGGGACGACACTTTCCGCTTTAACAGGGTTTGTTGATAGCAGGAGACTTTTTAAAAAGAAAAATGCCGTACAAGCGGACTGCAGAGGCTAATCTCAGACGACACTTTACGAACTTGCATAAGCCCCGTTTTCCCAGAGCTCGGCTTAAATCTACACATACCGCGTCCGAAATGTCCACCTTGTAACTGCTGGTGATTTGGTCCGTCCCGTCACTGCACGTGATCGTCATGGATTCTTCAGCGGTGACGTCATTTCAATAAAAAAAAATCAAATAAGTATGCATGTATTTTTTTTACAAATAATTTTTGAAAAAATGTTTTTAATTTTTTTTTTTAAATAGTAAGCCTTAATTTTTAAATAATAATAATAATAATAACACACTAAAGTATCAATATGAAATATCCAAAGAGTTTGTTTATTGTTGGTCAGAGGACTAGTTTATAACAATTATGAGCCTTGTTTTCAAAAAATAGAAATAAAGTTCTGTTCGTTAAATATAACTGTTTAATGTGTTTGTTTCAATCGAGTGGCTTGTGTGATGACAATAGCGCAAGCTATGAGACTGAAACAAACACTTGTAACTAACAATTGACTTGCGGAATATTAATTTTATTATATACAACTTTGAATCATTTAAGTTAAAAAAAATGAGTTTAAGCGTTCATAATTAACCAAGAATGCTCTTATAATTTTCTGACTTCAAAATGACGTCATTAAAAGTAGTCTGGCTAGTATGGTAATACGGAAATGGAAACTAGCGAGTAGCATAATTATACGGGAGTTATTTCTGTGCAGTTGTATTTTACCGATTGATACAACTTTTTTTGTTGGGGGGGGGGGGGGGGGGGGGGGGAACATAAAATCCCACAGGCTAATTAGGGACGACGCTTTCCGCCTTTATGGAAAGTTTCGTTTTAAGGCATTTTCGAAACGAAACTCCGGTGTAAGTTATTTATATTTGTAAATAATACGAACCTGATCCAACCGTTTTGATTTCAAACTTGGTGTTATCGACTGTGCACGTTATTGGAATCGTGTCCGTGACGTCAAAAGTGTAGAGAGAACTAGCCGTAGTCGTTACGTCACTGATCGGGGTCGGGTGAATGGTTTGAAGAGAAACCGGAACAAAGACCGGGACCTAGAGAGGAGAGGTCAATTAACCAATTTATGCCTAGTGGACTCTCCCATCCTTCTAAATTAGATCAATTTATTTCCAAAATTAGGGATGTCTAGTATATTTATTTCTATATTTAGAATATTTCTTAAAGATATTCCTTTAAGCGAAAAGCGCAGACCCTGGTGAGACACCAAGGCCATTTTCTAGACGCTAGGCATAAATGGGTTCATTCAGAAAAAAATCGCTCGGTAAGTGGATCTATGATATATACTACACCACAAACGATATTTTATATAATCTTTAAATTGCTTTATATCTAGAATTCTTATGAAGCTTACAAAATGCTAGGTAGAAGATATCTGATACTTATAAAATCTTATGGGCAGTAAATTAAATAAATATATTTATATGAGTATAGTCAATTTTCTAAGTAAAGAATCGTTAACATTTGCCAAACATCCAAATACTTACATTGCGTGTACCTGTACTCATAATATGAAATCTTTGAATCGTAATAAATTTTGAATTCATGGATTTTAATTTGATCCAAAATATGTGTTTTATGTTTTCTTGTGGTTTATAGAAAAACATAGGTAATTTAAAACTGGTTATTACTAATTTCAAACAGAAAAAGATATATTGAGACAATGAGTGAATTCTTTCACTGTTTTTACGATAAAAATGACAGATGTATTGTTCCCACGAAAGTTTAAACCTGTTAAAATGTTAAACAACTGTTATAGCGAATTAAATAAGAAGACAATACATTATTTTCATTCACTTGTGATGACAACAAAAATATATTCACTCACTCAAATATATTTTAATTAAAAAGGTTCGACTGGAGATTTTTCTAAATTATCACGTCATGACGTCTAAACTATGTCATTTCACAGAACAACAGTGAACATGAGCGAAAGTGTTTACTTTCTTCAAAAAGTAGATTCTCGGTTTTAACTCAAATTAATATAAATTAACGAGTCAAATTGTTACGACGTAACGCTTTCTTTAACGACACCCTGTCCTTGATGTCACGTTGTGCATGACGTCACGCGATTCCTGACAGATCGTTGAGTACTTAACACTTACGGTATTCGTGACGGTGACTGTTATCGTTCCGGTGGCGGTGTCGCCGCAGCGGTCGGTGGCGGTGATAGTCAGGGGATAAATTCAGGCGCTCAAGGAGGCGCCGCTGCGAATATCATCTTAAATATGAATTTGAAATGATATATTGTTAAAGGATAAGGTATGGAGATAACCAGGGTTTTGTTACTAGACAGTGTCGCCTAGATTATTTTTTTAACTCGTTCCTATACATGTACTATGAACACTTAGTACTGAAGGACGACTGTAGACAACTATGTACAGAAAATAGTTTCTACGCTTAAAGAAATGAAAAACTGCTGAACAAGTCAAGTCAATGTAATGTTCAAGTGCTGTCACTGTAAGTTACAAATGCCCCCCCCCCCCCAAAAAAAAATTTTTTTATTTTAACCCAAACGTGTGATATTAACCTTTTCTGCATTTTGATGTCTAAGTGTGACCTTGTCCTTTAAGATAGCAGCCAAGTTTTTGAATGCGACACATCATTTAGATTCGTTATTTAAAAATTCATCAATGGTTGGCAAAATAATGGATGATAATGTTTGGATCGATAATCAAGGAAATTCATGTCCCACGAAATCAATAAAATTCGTGTCCCACGAAATCAAAAAAAATCATGTCCCAAGATATCCAGAAAATTCATGTCCCACGAAATCAAGATAATTCGTATCCCAAACAATCAATAAAATTCGTGTCGTTCTAAATCAAACAATTTAATGTCATACGAAATCAAGAAAATGCATGTCCAATGAAATCAAGAAAATTCATATCCAACGAAATCAAGAAAATTCGTGTCCCACGAAATCAAGGAAATTCATGTCCCGTGAAATCAAGAAAATTCGTTCCAAAACATCAAGAAAATTCGTGTCGCACGAAATCAAGCAAATTCTTGTCCCATGACAATAATGAGTTTACAATATTCGAAAACCAATTCATATCTCCGATAGGCTGATGATATTTTCCTTACTGAAAATAATCGTTTCAAGACTTACATCCCGTGGCAGTCTTAACCATCGAGAAAATGGAACTTCCGGCAGTCTTCGTGACGCTGAAACCTGAAGTAACCGCCACGAGGTCGGTTTTGTCCGCATCCGTGACGTCAATGGTGAATATCGGTTGTGACGTCATAGTGTCGGTGATTGTGACGCTATCGTCCACGATTACTGGATCCTCATCTGAATACGCATAATGAAATAAATGCGAGCTCATTACATAACTATTAACTGATAATACAAATTATTTTCGGTTTTGTTTTTGTTTCATTGGTTTCTTCTTTGTATGTTTTTCTTCTTTAAGACATACTCAGACTCGCAGCAATCGTATTGATTATATCGATAACGTCTATCACATCAAATCATATGAATCACTCAATCACACCAAACATAACAACCACATAAATCACATCAATGGCCAAAAGAACATTAAAAAAGGACACAGTGAGAGACGACCAAACCAAATGTTGATAGACGTATCCTTTTTTAAACGATGTAAATATGTGAGAACCCCGTCGCCGGCGACAGAAATGAACAACCGTTACTTACTGGCAGTCACAACCGCTCCGGCGGCGTAGGTATTGGCGGTATCCGGCGTCATCGCCCAGGGAACTTCCGTCCCAACGACCGCGGCCGCCAGCACCTGGCTCTGAGTGTTCGAACCCGCTGCGACGCTGGAAGGAATGAGCTCTGCACCGGACGTGTACCTGCGTAACAAAAACAAAGGCAGTCAACAGGTAACAATATTCGCTTTTTACCGCGATAGCAATATTGCATACACACCGGTCTTACTGACCTGTGTACTAACGCGAAAGGATTTGTGCGTAGCACTTCTTTTAAGAGTTAAAAGTGAAAGCGAAAGTAAGTCAGGTAATCGTGCTTCTGATAATCGCTATCAGTCTTAAAAGAGATTCAAAATCGCATTTAAACATAATCAAATGACATTTCCTAAAAAAAAATCCGTTTTAAACACACAATAAAAAAAACGAATTTTCTATCATTATTAACATGTTCATTCCTTCGCAGAACTACTTTGGCGGAAGCATAAATCCCCAAACCAGGGGAATGTGATGCGTCTTAGTAAAGAGGTGACAATAACGTAGTGACGTCACCATCTATGTATAGAATGCGATAGCAACATTAACATTCGCGGAAGGACAGACCATCGGCTACTATGATTTCTATGAACCGAAAGTGTACGAAGTGAATATTGTTCATTAATTCACACACGTATAAACTGTATTATATATCATATATAAATATAACAATCTTAAATCGAAAACGGCCATGAACATGGAGTGATGTCACACATACCACCCTATGACGTCATCGATTTCAACTTCTACTGTACCCGTCGACAAAGGAGTGTTTAGTCCGACGGCGGTTGAAAATAAGCGAATTTGTACATTTAACATACAAAATAAAGAACGACACACTATAAAGAAAATCATGTGGACGTTCTTAATTTATTTTTATGTTATTGCTGAGAATAAGAGATTTTTTTTCTATTTAAATACATAATTAGGACCGAAAAATTATTAAGAAAATCATGTGAACGTTCTTCGTTCTCTTCTGACAAACACTCAATATACATGTCTGATGTTCAATATTTTGCCGTGCCGTTGATGTAATCAGAATATCGGTGACTTAAATTTTGGCAACTAATTGTTCTAATTTATAACAAACATTTGTAAGGCGTAGGTGTATAACAGTGTAGATCTACTTGTTCTATTCGTGAAAAAAATCTAAATAAAACAAAATAATCGAAACCACGAATGTCATTATTCTCTCTTTAACTTCAAAGTTTGGATATTCGGAATTTTTTTTTAATAAGCTTCCGAGAATAAGCTTGTATTTTAGTGTGAAACTTGTTAAATAAAATTAATTTAAGTGTGTCTGATCTTGGTTACCTGTAAATGTTTGTTGCGCAATAAGTTTGTAACTTGGTGTCGATGTCGGCCGCCATAGATGCATCGTGACGTCCCCAATTGACATCACATAGAATTTCCAGTTGTTGAGCGTTCCGCAGCAAGGCGACTTGGAAGACCCAATAAAAAACGTCAGCCCTAAAAGCGGAGAGTGCTAAGATGAACAATTATGTGTTAAGTTACGTGTTTGTTATCAATGACCGTTTACGTATTTGTTATCAATGACCGTATAAGTGTTTGTTATCAATGACCGTTTACGTGTTTGTAATCAATGACCGTTTACGTGTTTGATATCAATGACCGTTTTCGTGTTTGTTATCAATGACTGTTTACGTGTTTGTTATCAATGACTGTTTACTTGTTTGTTATCAATGACCGTTTACGTGTTTGTTATCAATGACCGTTTGCGTGTTTGCTATCAATGACCGTTTACTAGTTGGTTATCAATGACTGTTTACGTGTTGCTATCAATGGCCGTTGACGTGTTTGCTATCAATGATTGTTTACGTGTTTGTTATCAATGACCGTTGACGTGGTTGTTATCAATGGCTGTTTACGTTTTGGTTATCAATGACTGTTTACGTGTTTGTTATCAATGACCAATTACGTGTTTGTTATCAATAACTTGAGTTTATTTATGTGTTTGCATTAATAACAATAACGATAAAACGGCTATTAACGACCTACCGGTACCAGTTCCGATATTGCCAATGTGCGCTCCGGGGTTAGATGTCCCGTTGTCGCCACATCCTTCTGTGAATGAGAAAACTTAGCACTTTGAATCCTCGCAGCGCTTTGATTAACAAATAACGAAAGTTGTATCAATAGGTGTTGTTGTACAGAAGTAGTCACTTAGTTACAGGAACAACAGCAACTTACTAAATGAAGTTTTAGTAAAAATGATGATGACCATCATCATCAGCAGCAGCATCATCATCATTATCATCATCATCGTCGTCGCCGTCGTCGTCGTCGTTATCATCACCATCATCATCATCATCATCATCATCATCATCATCATCATCATCATCATCATCATCATCATCATCATCATCATCATCATCATCATCATCATCATCATCATCATCATCATCATCATCATCATCATCATCAATCATCATCATCATCATCATCATCATCATCATCATCATCATCATCATCATCATCATCATCATCATCATCATCATCATCACCACCACCATCATCATCATCATCATCATCATCATCATCATCATCATCATCATCATCATAATCATCATCATCATCATCATCATCATCATCGTCATCGTCATCGACATCGTTATTGTCATCATCATTACTAATATTTGTTTTAAAAATTCAAATAAAAACTATTAACATTAAATACAAAATATTCCTAATAGTTATAGCAGAAGTAGTAGTAGTAGTAGTAGTAGTAGTAGTAGTATTAGTAGTAGTAGTAGTTGTTGTTGTTGTTGTTGTTGTTTCTGTTTTTGTTATTTTGAATGTAAAAGTAGTTATTGTTGTTGCTGCTGTTGTTATTGTAAAAGAAACTTTGTTTGTTGATGATGTGGTCGGTGTTTGGTAAGATGATGGAGGTGGTACTGATACGGTTACTATATTGTTGTTAAGGTGATGTTGTTGATGATAATGGCGACATTTGACGTCATAATATGAATGCATACTTACTGCATGCACATAACATTGTCGTCAGAATGAAAACACTGCCGAAAAACATTTTCCTTTCCAAAACCGACATGTTCTGGTTCCTATGAACTTGTTAAAAAATCTTTTAAGTCCTTCCTCGCCTAACATGTATTTTTTCCTCGTAGCCTTATTACTGTTTATCGAATATGACTTTCCTCGTGAAATGATTCCATTTGATGGAAACGTTGTTTATCACTTGATAAAGGTTACATAATTGAAAGTCCGGTATATTTTCTTGTTGTAAAGCTTTTTTACTTCTTTAAGATATTGCAACGCATGTAGCAAATCAGATTATATCATTAGACGTCGATGACTTTAAAAAATAAACGTAGATGAGTATTCGCGAAATGAAAGGTAACTTTTATCAACACGACTCTTTACTAAAACGCGTTATTTAATGTTGAACGTTCATATTATTACGTCTTATACAGCGGTGTATTTGTAATTTAATTAAAATCAATCAATAATCAAAGCCGCCATCATTCTATCATCCATGAAAATGTTAATTTCCTCTTTTTTACATTTGACACACGTCTTGAAACATTTCATTTTAAAAATCGCTCATATTTCATAGAATAAAACCTGATTCATTTTCAAATAGATGCTGTATACAAGCAATGTGGAGACTTCTTACACTTAATGCGGATAATCAATAACTGCAATAGAAAGTGTATTAATGGTTAAACTTATTATGATAATCTCTGATCCATTCAAAAGAAGTAGCATCAATACATGTTTATAAATGACACGACCAGACATTAAAATCATCGTAAACATTAAACTTAAACATCCATTCATCAATGCTGTAAAAAGATGGTTTAAATACGTACATGACAGTCATAAATTGTGTTTACCTATTTTAATTACTTATGTGACCAATGAAATAAAATGGAATTAAATTAAATATGTTAATATGATTTATACACTTGTATATATGGGGTGTGCTCCGTGAAAAAGTGGTTTCATGAATGAGCGTAAAGTGTCGTCCCAGATCAGCCTGTGCAGTTCGCAGCCTGTGCAGTTCGCAGCCTGTGCAGTTCGCACAGGCTAATCAGGGGCGACACTTCCCGATTGTATTATATTTTTCGTTTAAAGAAAGTCTATAATTAGCAAAACTCTCGTTTAGGCGTAAAGTGTCGACCCTGATTAGCCTGTGTGTAATGCACAGGCTAATCTGGGACGGCACTTTTCGGAAATGCATAAAATCCCCTTTTCACAGAGCGCGGGTCATATATTTTGCTGGACTAATTATCAAACCGAGCGTGTAACAGTTGTGTTTGTTTGTTTTTGGTTTTTGTTAGATTTTACAATGTTTACCACGATATTACAATCATGTCAAAGCGTTCACTTTACCAACTCTCATTTTCCTTGGTTTGTTGGTTTCCTTGGTTTGTTGGTCGGATGGTCACGGGTTTGATCCCCACTGTTTGAGCGTTGTTAAGTTCTCACCCATAGACAGCCAGTACTGGCTAGGCCCAGGCAACGGACTCAAGAGCGTTTCATATAAGCCTAAGACTTTCTATGCGATCGAGCTAAAAATGGTTTTAAACTAACAGCTGCCTTATTTGAATCAGAGATATGGGAAAAATGGCCGTAGAAATGTTTGAATAACCAGCCCGCGCAAAAGTAATGTGACCGTACCGAGGATCGGACCCGCAATCCTCAGATTTATTGCCAAGCACTCTACCAACTGCGCTAGCCCGTCATAGAAGGGACGAAACTTTCTCCCGGGGGTTGGTTCTCGGGAAATTCTTACCATACCTCCAAATCATGTAGGACATCAGTGCAGTTAGAACTGGTAAACCAGCTTACCAAGGGAAATTAGTCGTGTATGTTTTTCTTCCTGTATGTGTTCGTCCGTCCGTACGATATGTAGCAAGTTGGGTTCAAAAATCACGTTACAGTAATTCAATATTCGAAGGGCAGGGGGCATAATTTTCGAACAAGTTTTAACGAAGCCTGATGCAGAATTGCACATGCGCATTTTTTTCATATAAGGTAAAGTGCATGCATGTATTATTGGTGTACCTTAAATAGTGTAGGAGTTATAATCGGCAAATTGTTTGTCTACGGACACACAGACGGCCAGACAGACAGACAGAAAGACGGACGGGCACGGGCAGGAAGTAAAACAGACATAAACACACACGAATATTGCGAATCCAGCATACCCTTATATTTTGTCTTGACTAAATCGATGGTTTTAATTAAATGTATAAGTATCCATCATTCGGCTGCAGCTTTGAATATTTTGAAATAGTTTACACAACTAAAGATAGACTTAAGGTGATAATAACATGCAACTTAGACGCTGTTTCGTGCGATTTGGAAAACAAACAAGAACATGCTTTGTACCAATTCAGTTTTGTTTATTTTATATAAATATTAGCTTTTGTTATTTTAATTTTAAACGTAAATAAAAATATGAATTCATCGCAACAACTTTTGTATCACACATTAAAAATTCAAAAATATATTTTTTTTTATGTTACATATATACAAATATTTACATATTCAACATATTGAATTATATATTCAAATATTAACATATTTAGCAACCATTAATAATAATAACAAAGGCACAACTTTGAACATTAAGCGATAAAAAGAATAATAAGAGCAGCGTTTTGGGAAAACTGGGTTTAATGCATGTTAACATGCAAATCAGGGACGACAGTCTCCGCTTTTATGGTATTCTTTGTTTAAAGAAAGTCTCTTCTTAGCGAAAATCCAGTTTTGGCGGAACATGTCGTCCCGGATAAGCCTGTGACTTGAGATCTACCATAATTAACAAGCGTACAAGCGAGCACGTGTAAATATCGCTCGTCATCGATGTATGATATTAAATCGTTTCGTACAACACACGAACTGTTTTATCAATACTTGTCTTACATTCAAAAATGTTTGAATAGCATAACGTATACATCGATACCGCGTTATTCGCATTTGTTCACACCAAAAATGTACGCTTAACAATTAAAACATTCACAGAAGACAAACATGATGATTTTGGTACAAAATAAGTCGAATGAACAATATTACATTCAATACGGAAGCACACTGGAGATTTTCTCCCACAAAATCAAAACACAGGTGTGATTGTATAAATCCGTCCAGACCTCGACGTCATTAGATAGAAGGTCCGAATCAACGAAACGTATTTGTATCATCGTCACAACAATAACGCATGCGTTTGTTCATTTTGTTGTCACAGACGAACAATTAATGCTTATTCCATAGGGTATGCGAGTTTTTTTCCGGATGCGACATCTGGATGCGTGCGCATTTTTTCGACGAGAGCCGGAAACGGCCAAATGTGATCACGAGATTACATGACGCTGCATCTATCCTGGAGGTCACTAGTTCTTTTATTGTCGGGACGTCGCCCGTTCCAGACGCCGACGTTACGTGCTTCCGTCATTATAAATCCTCGATGTCAATGCCGTAAAAAACTTCGATTTTGTCGAGGCTCATGCGCGAAGTGCCGTTGCTAGGCATGGTCTCCTTTGTTACGGCCGTCCGCGCATGCGCGCTGAGTGCTGCAGCGTCCAGTGGGCCTCCGAGGTAGTCCCGGGTGTCCAGCTCTAGGTTGCATTCCGGGAGAGCTGAAATGAAGACACAAAATATACGTAATTTTATTAAGTCACTTTATACACCTTGCGAAATTTTTATTACTAAATTAAGTTTATTTGATCGGTAAGCTATTGCATGTTTCGGTGGGTTGTGTCTCATGAGTTGGTTGTGCGACAGTCCCGCTGTCACAATCATAAACTTTTATATTTATTATATACATGAACCTTGTTATGGCCAAAAGCAACGTAGCAAGCCATCAATCAAACAATGTATTAATAACTCGATACAAAAAGGAGAATGTTGTAGAACAGCGCAAACACATAGCGTTGTCGGACCGTATTTGGTACAAAAACGAATATGGTACATTTGTACCATATTCGGCCGAATATGGTACAAATGTACCATACTCGGACCGAAGATGGTACAATTTTCGACCGAATATGGTACAAACATTGTACCATATTCGGTTGGAATAAGTTTTTCTATGCTCGCCAAAACGTATTTGGTACATACCAAAAAAACTCATAAAAATGAAAATGGCCTACGTATATGGTACATAAATTATGTATTTCTTAATAAATGAAATAGTCTGCCGATGTGTAAACTTTTTTCAAACTCAAATACATTGTATTAACCTAATATTGGAAGTGACAAAAGTATCATCATCATCATCATCATCATCATCATCATCATCATCATCATCATCATCATCATCATCATCATCATCATCGTCGTCGTCGTCGTCGTCGTCGTCGTCGTAACTAGCAGTAACAGAAACAGCTAACCTAACCACACTTTACATGGATTTTGCTGGTTGTGTAACAGTTTCGCCGGCTGGCTCAGTCGGTTGCGCGTCAGATTGGCACGCAGGCGGCCTGGGTTCGATTCCCGGGCGGGCCAGATACTTTCGTGGAGATCATTAATAGCAATTTTCAAATTTTTAAAACTTTTTTTTTCGAAAGTGTATTTTCACCAATATCCGATTTAAGAGATTTTGAGCTCTTTTAAATGAATATATCTCTCCAAAAATAAGGATGTTTGACTGGCTGCTTTAGACAGGTGTGACTGTATTCCTAAACATTACTTTGTAAAGTTGATTTGTCGTTCCGACGTCATATTGCTGAGAAGCCGACAAAGCTTTGAAGTTTCCGATTTTTTCTTTGATAACGTGCCGCTTTAAAAAGGCGGGAATTTTGCACACGAGTCTTACTCAGAAGTCAGTAACCATATTTGACTTGGCGGTCGGCAAGAAAAGTTGTGATTTTCGACTAGAAAGAATTGAAATCCAAACTTTCTTCAAACTTCAAAAGAATTCTTGACAGTAAGTACTGTACATAATTTTAATTTTCAGTTGTCTTAATATGCATTGATGTTTTAACATGCATTGATTTTTATGTTTTATGCCCCCCCCCCCCCCTCAGAGTGCATTTGCAGTTGTCCGTCCGTCTATCCAATTGTCCGTGGCATTCCTTCCGGGTGCGTAACTCCTAAACTGCTAAAATATTTAAGCTACAGTCATTTTTTCGAAAGTGTATTTTCCACCAAAATCAGATCGAGCTCCTGTAATCTGTAGATTTGAACATTTTAAATTTTATGGAGTTTATAGGTCTTTGACCTTCGAACCCTGCCTAGTCG
This sequence comes from Dreissena polymorpha, assembly GCF_020536995.1. Lineage (NCBI taxonomy): Eukaryota > Metazoa > Mollusca > Bivalvia > Myida > Dreissenidae > Dreissena > Dreissena polymorpha. Next base: position 27,493,152 of record NC_068360.1, on the reverse strand, counting down.
TGACTTCTGGTGAGCGACCTAGGCCCCCAGGGCCCCTTCTTTATATCCCTTCCATCCACGTAGCATTGGTTTCTACAGACCGTTTGTCCGTTGACCGCCATAAGTTTGCCCGCTATTTTTCCCCTGAATTTGAATTCGGTTGGATTTCAATGAAACTTTACATGAAGTACTTGCTACTTTCATTGCGCATATTGCCCGGAAGTTCGGATTGTAAATTTTAGCGGAGCTATCAGACGAGTGATTTTAGCTCAGCTCATGTCGTGAGACATTCGTTTTCGACACGCGGTGTTCAATACAAGCTCTATTAACTAATGAAGTATAAATGTATAATAACTTATTATATTATTTCAGATGAAGGAAGCAATTAGGAGGAAAAGGAAGCAATTAGGGTGCTTGCCCAGGTCGAAGTACGACATTATTGTCAGATGTTTAAACGGATCGTTCGATGTCCCTGTGAAGAAACGGACACCTGAAGAGAATAATTGTTTGGCCATGATTAGAAAACGTAAGGACTTCGAGCTTGGTGACCGGGGTTCTTTATTGTGTGGCGGAAAGCAAGTCCTTGTGAAAGAAGATCTTCCTAGATTTGTTGAGAAGATGTTCATGGAAAACAAAGGATGTGGAGCAAGGGTTATTTACAACAAACTGAAAGTAAATTACACGGGGTTCTCGGAACAAGCTATCCTTGAAATACTGTACAATAGCAAGTATTATCATGAGAAGTATCCGAGATTTACAAACAAGCCAAAGCCAAAGACAATTACAGAAGAGGAACCAGGCAAAAGATGGCAGATTGACATAATTAACATGAAAAATCAAAGTGTTAGCTACAAGGGGTCCACATACAGTTATATTCTACAAGTCGTGGACGTTTATTCTAGGTACGTTATGCCAAAACCCCTGAAAACGAAGAGTTCGCGTGAAGTTGCAAAGGCATTAGAGGACGTGTTGATGGTTAACCTTGCCCCTGACATCATCCAATGAGACAACGGACTGGAATTTAAAGGCCCTAGTATGAAACTTTTGTTGAACAAGTACAACATCAAAATGATCAATAGTAGGCCGTATCATCCTCAATCACAGGGCAAGTGTGAAAGGTCAAACAGTGTTATAAAGGCCAAGATTCTATTTGCAACAAAAAGTAAACGTGGATTTAACTGGGTCGAAGGGCTTCAAGATTTAGCCTATGCCATAAACACAAGTTTCAAACGAGTTCTTGGGGGTCTCACGCCCTTTGAAGCCTACTACGGAAGAAGTCATGTTTTTACCAAAGAACGTCATAGTTCTCGTGAAATAAAGAAAACCATACGGCGAGCAAATAAAAAGGCTTACAGGTCGCTGTTGAAAAACGCAACTTCCCCAAGCAAGTACAAAGTAGGAGAGACAGTATTAATTCGCTATCCCTTTCGAAAATCCAGGGTGCCAACCAAAAGATATGTTATCGAAGGCAAGGTAGAAAAAGTAAAACGAAATGGTGTTTATATCGTGTCATTTCAAGTACCGAACAAACCCGAACTTGGATTCGTAAGCAAATCGGTTGGGGTCGAAAACATGACTAGCCTAACTGTTGCGTTAGAGAAACAACGAAAAATTAAAAAACATTCATTAAAACAGAACCGCTCAGAGAAACAAAATCACAGAACTAAGTACTATCATGTTTTAACACACCATGAAAATCTGCAGTTGTTGGATGGGGTGAATATTGCCATGGACCCAAATCCGGATGGAAATTGTCAATTTGCTGCTATATCGCATCAACTTGGTAAAATTGGTATATACAAAGACGTAGATGCTTTACGTAAGGAAGCAGTCCATCACATTGTAGAAAACAGATATTTCTATGAAACTTTTGTCTATGATGAAACATTTGATGAATACGTTAAGAATATGTCTAAGAATGGGACATACGGCGACAACCTCACGCTCATTGCACTTATGAGAGAATATAATTTGCAGTGCCTGGTAGTTTCTACCCGAGGACTAGAACACTCATCAATTGTGTCAGCAGATGGAAAGTTCGATGGTGATGTTGGAACAATTGCATTGGGGTATTTCCCAGAAGGATTTGGCATGCATTACGTTAGTATCCGTATCAATCAACGCGTGTACAAGGACATAATATCACGCTTAGAACAGTCGTATGACAACGGTGACTCTGGCGACAGCGCTGCGTCTGGCGACAACGCTGCGTCAGGCGACAACGCTGCGTCTGGCGACAACGGTGACTCTGGCGACAACGGTGACTCCGGCGACACCGCTGCGTCTGGCGACAACACTGCATCTGGCGACAACGCTGCGTCTGGCGACAACGGTGACTCTTGCGACAACGGTGACTCCGGCGACAACGGTGACTCCAGCGACAACGGTGACTCTGGCGACAACGGTGACTCCGGCGACACCGCTGCGTCTGGCGACAACACTGCATCTGGCGACAACGCTGCGTCTGGCGACAACGGTGACTCTTGCGACAACGGTGACTCCGGCGACAACGGTGACTCCAGCGACAACGGTGACTCCGGCGACAACGGTGACTCCGGCGACAACGCTGCGTCTGGCGACAACGGTGACTCCGGCGACAACGCTGCGTCTGGCGACAACACTGCATCTGGCGACAACGCTGCGTCTGGCGACAACGGTGACTCTTGCGACAACGGTGACTCCGGCGACAACGGTGACTCCAGCGACAACGGTGACTCCGGCGACAACGGTGACTCCGGCGACAACGCTGCGTCTGGCGACAACGGTGACTCCGGCGACAACGGTGACTCTGGCGACAACGGTGACGTCTCTGTGTGTTCAGCCCTGAAAGAGCTTCAAGATATGATAAACAATAGGAGGGCACAGAAGCGAACGACTTTTCCATTTCTGATGTTACCACTTCACATTCAAGTTGAAACTTTTAAGTTCTGCATACAATCAAACCCGTCAATCCAGTTTGTGTTGGCGAAGGTCGGCAAACCCTTTAGAGATTTAATAAGGTCAATGAGTTTGCAAACACCTAGAATTTACATTCGGCCGGATATTGGACTAGATACTAGTAACAGAAATCCTGTTAGCGTTCGTTTCCTATTAACAAGAGCGGGCAGAAACAGCGGTCTTATTTCGGCAATAAAAGAAATCATCAAGGGGCCAAAATGGGCAAACGCATGGCTGCGTTTGCGTGTTAGTGGAATCGGTTGGTATGATATCATAGATGTCATGTACAGACATTACAGGTGAAATATACATGTATATCGGTGTTTGGAAACCTGTTATGTTATTTTTGTGATTGATGATTATGTTCTTCTACCGGAAATTTGTTGTCATTTGCTCATTTACTGGTAACTTTTTACGAAGCACATTTGGGATATTTTGGCTGCTACTAAAATGAATGTATATATGTATATTATGTCTTGTCAAAATGCTACAGTTGGATTAAAATTTAAATGCTGTTCTATGTTCTTCAATATTACTTTGAAAAATCCTGTCAGTATACCAATAAATGAAAAAAGTACAAGTTTGTTGAATCTCTTGAATGAAACAAATTATAAAATACAAAATGTAAAATGAATATGTGATGATGATGATGACAAAACATTTGTGATGATGATGATGGTAAAAAAAATGTGATGATGATGGTGGTGGTGATGATGATGACAGTGGTTATGATGATTGGGGTTTGATGATTGTGGTGATGATGATGATGATGATGATGATAATGATGATGATGATGATGATAACAAACGTTTTTAGATGATGATGACGGCGATGTTTATCGGCCGACGATGATGATAATGATGATGATGATAACAAAATATTTGTGATGATGATGATGGCGATGTTTATTGGCCGATGATGATGATGATATTCTCATCGTCGTCATCATCATCACAACATCCTCATTATCGACCGAAAACATCGCTGTCATTATCATCACAAAAAAAACTTTTGTGATCACCATTACGATCATGATAATGGATATGATGATGTTGGTTTTGATGGTGATGATGATGGTGGTGTTGGTAAAGATAACAACGATGATGATCATTGGGGTGTTGATAATTGATGTGATGATGATGATGATGATGATGATGATGATGATGATGATGATGATGAGATAACGATGATGATGATGATGATGATGATGATGATGATGAGATAACGATGATGATGATGATGATGATTACGATGATGAGTGTGTATCATATTCGGAACGAATGTGGTACGTTTTTCATCCGAATATGGTACAAGTTTGTACCATATTCGGTCAGGCATTTTACCCCAAAACTGCAGATACGTATATGGTACAATTAGACAGTTGTACCATATTCGGCCGAATATGGTACAAACTTGTACATATTCGTTTTTGTACCAAATACGGTCCGACATAGCGTCATTCAGTTATTCGATAGTTCAAACCAATGAACACGGAAAATGATTTATCATCGTCAAACAAACGGGAAACCTGTCTAATTTTTCTATACTTTATTTGGACCAATGTTTGAATGTGAGTATATGTTGATAAATAATTTATGCCAACGCGTATCTATGGATATGGGCCGTGCTCTGTGAAAAAGGGGTTTAATGCATGTGCGTAAAGTGTCGTCTCAGATTAGCCTTTGCAGTCCGCACAGGCTTATCAGGGACAACACTTACCGCTTTTATGACATTTTTTTGTTTCACGAAAGTCTCTTCTTAGAAAAAATCAAATTTTAACGGAAGTTTCTTCCCTGGTTAGCCTGTGCGGACTGCCCAGGCTAATCTGGGACCCACATACATAATCCCCATTTTCGCAGAGCGCGGCTCATATATAATTAACACCACAGCGTACCTGTGGATACGTTATTAACACAACTATGTATCTATTGATATGTTGCCAACATGTACCTATAGATATGCAAATAAGGACAATACCTACAAATGTTTATATGTAATTATTTCCAGCACGTACCTCGGATGTGATTCAGCAGATGAAAGGTCGGAATGACAGACTGCGGGTCCAACATGTGCAATTTCACGAACAGTGTGTTCATCGCCGTGTTGTATTCCTCCTCTGTCACATGACCGCGGACTATTTTTGCACCCATCCCATCGTCCAAGAGGGCTCCGTCATGCGCTCAATAATACGCTCCGCCCACTCCGGCCTGAAAGTAGTCGTTCGTTTTTTTATAAATTCCAACATGGTCGACAACACGGCAAACATTCGAGGCATATTTCTTGCTTTTCCAACATAAAAAATCCACGAAATTTCGTGTCCATGAAAAAGTTGTAGTTTGTTTAACCACGAAATTTCTTGCCAACGAATGTAAATAATTAAACATTATTTAAAAAGACAGAGAACAAGCTTACCCATCATCGTCAATGAAGTCTTGCAAACTGATGTTCGTCCGTGCGTCTCTCACTACGGACGGGTACAGAGCGCAGTACATGGAGAACACTGGAGAAAACAACAACAACACATAACAAGTCCGGTCGGACTTTCGAGGTTTCGACAGTAGTAATATTACGGCGTTCAGCTCACTCTTTTCCTCGATTACCTGGTTTTCCAATGCTAAAATACTTAGTGATGCCAGTAAGGCTCGATTGGTCATTGTCGGCTCGGGCATTACTTACATGTTCCCCGGGTATTCTTAAGTATACTTACATGAACCCCGGGTACGGTAAATATACTAAAAGGTTCCCCGGAAAATTAACGCAAAATCGGTCGTTCAGGGCTATTTTGTTGTACTTAATTATATTCACATTGTTGTCAATTTTCTGTTACATGGCCTCTTTATAACCGAAACTCATACTCAAAAAGTATGTTTATGCAGTTTTTTTAAAAGAGAAGTTTGTTTAAGATAATTGGTAGCGCGACATCGGATTTCGGGCGGGAATACAACTCGGGTACAGTCTATTATCGACCGGGTACGATTGAGTATATTTACCGTACCCGGTGTATATGTAAGTATACTTATGAGTACCCGGGTTACATGCAAGTAGTACCCGCGCCCACAATGACCAATCTAGCGCCAGTAAGCGATAACTACCCTGCGTGAATCAGAGGCAGGAGCAGAACATAGAAAGGTAATCGACCACATAACTATTTATTGTGTATATTAAAATTAAATCGGTTTATCGTTCTCCTGTGTTTTTTTGCGAATTACACAAGCTATAATATAGAAAACTTAATAAATATTCAATGATCAAATCAGTGCAAAATAAAGTTAAATATTATAGTTATGTTTTACTTTTTAATTTAATTTTTCTTTAGACTCAAAATGAAATTGAGGGTCAACGATATCCGGCCTAAGGTGTGTGAATGACGTCATTTTTAAGTGCTTGGTCACTTCTTATATTTATATGCAGATACTTCTTTGTTAATAACCAATGGCATAAAGCAATATTTACCCAATTTCTTCCAATGTACGCTAGTATACAGTTCAGTCAGCACACTTTCCAAGTTATTCTTTTCGATCATACAGTAAAACTTGTACGGATCCTCTCCTTTTAAAATGGCCTCGCAAATGACTGCAACCGCCAGGCTGTGAATCGGAAATCCCCGTAAATCTTCGTCGGTTATTCGGGGATCTTTC
>NC_068360.1:27396598-27481598 GCF_020536995.1 Dreissena polymorpha | reverse complement strand
GCGCCGCTTTGGCTAACCTATGTCGTACGAGAAACACGATAAGACAAACGCAGACGACAACAGCGACAACGCATGGTACGGTAATTTCAATAACCAAAATCAACGAATTATCGTTGTCGTCATTCTCCTTCGCTTGGGCTGTTGTCGATGGGAAAGTCGGCGGCGACGTGGGAAACTCGTGGAAAACACGTAACGTCAAAGGGACGCTGGCGTTCCTCTTCCGCTCGGACGATTCCGTTGCCTGAAATGCACAAGTTAATAAATAAGAGCAAAATCACTTTAGATATATTACTACTGCTACATCAACTACTGGTATACTGCCTCGATTGCTAATGATGCTAATTATAATGATGATGATGATGATGATGATGATGATGATGATGATGATGATGATGATGATGATGATGATGATGATGATGATGATGATGATGATGATGATGATGGTGTTGGTGATGATGAGGGGGAGGAGGAGTCGGAGGAGGAGGAGGAGGAATCGGTGGAGGGGGAGGAGGAGGAGGATATACAGGATAATGAAGACTATAGTTGCGGAACATATATGGGCGCAGAATAAATAAAAAATAGCTTCAACTCAATTTAGACACCACTAATTCCTCTGAAGTTCTAACATCTGAATTACCAAGATTATCTTAATTTCATATTGCAATAAAGTTTGCATTGATGACGTTATAAGACAAAGTACATAATTGAGCCGCGCTCTGGGAAAACGGGGTTTAATGACTGCGCAGTCCGTACAGGCTATTAAAGGGCGACTCGAGTCTAGGTGACAAGTGTCATCCCTGATTAGCCCGTGCGGACTGCGACACTTGGCGCATATTGCTCACATGAAACACCAATATCGCAAGTCAGATGATCACAATAAATGTTTTGTACCATTAATTGATAATTTTAATATTATTCTATATCAAATAAATTCATCCAATGGGCATTCTTCATATGTACTACGTGACCGTCCAATATATTCCGGTATTGCATCCAATAAGTCTGTATTTGTTCCATATTGGACAGTTGAGAAGTAGTGCACTATGCAATTGTTATGTAACGATAAAAGCCGTTATCCAGAAAAAGTATCCGAATGTACAATAATCGATTCAAACAGGCGCTTTTATTGAAAATAGCATACTAGATGCAATAAAAGCGTCTGTTTACTGGGATGCGTTTTGTTTATATGTTGTCATTAATATATGGAAGTGTATTAAGGTAAACATTACATCATTCGTGGTGAATATTTACATTATGAATGATGCTTATTCTAATATGTTTTATGACAATTCCAACCTGCTTGTTGTCTTTTTGTTTATACTTGATGATTGCTGCAACATTACATCATTCATGATAAAAATTTACATTATGCTTGATGTTTTTTCTAACATGTTTCATGAGAGTTCCAACATGCTTGTTCTCTATCGGTTATACTTGATGATTGTTGCAACATGCTTGGTGACTATCCAATGTTTGTGTGTTCATTGTTCCTGAAACCAGTCATAATCGGTTTTGCCACTAAGCGTCATTAACAACGGCAATTAGCAACAGGCAGTAAGCAGAATGCAACTATGCAGAATGCAAGTTACTAAATTATGACAACAGGTGGCGCGCATTTTTTTTTAACGTATGTTGAATAAATTACTTTTCAGAAAAAAGCGAAAACATTTGAATCATATTGATTAGTAAACTGAATAAGCTGAATTAGTTCCCTTTGTTATATAATCTCCATTAAACTAAATACGTTTACTATTGCCATGAAGACCAGTAGGCCTACACAAACGAATTGACTGCCGTGAATGTTTTTGATATGTGTAAGATGCAATTGGCACTCAAGAAATTATACATGTAATTTATTCAGGACATAACGGGGCTGATGTGTTGGAAGTGTGGCACATCCCTAGTCGGAATTTTCTCTTAACTTTGGAATTATTATCGTAACACGGCGACGCTTTCATTCAGCAAGCTCACGGATAATGGAGCAGTCAAAATTATTAAAACGCTCTGCGGACTTGATTTCACAGTTAAATAAAGAGTCTGACCATATAATCGACGAAGACATACATGCGTTTTCAATCTGACATAATTCGTCGCTCATTGTGCATGTATTTGTAAAGCGTCTGTACTTTCAGTTTCTATTAGGAACAGAACAGAACAGAACATATGTTTTATTTTGACTTGCACAATGTACATCGTCAGTATAACAAAAACCAAATCATGATTTAGATTCATGTCACGTTACTCATATAATACATAGTTTTAGAACATACGGTATTCAATAAAGTACATTACTTCATATAATATATTATTTCAGCACATACGGTGTGTAGCAAAGTACATACGGTATACCTGGTCTTTAATATAAAAATATAACATTTGAATATTTTAATCAAATAAATTGTGTTAGTTCAGAATTTTTAAGTTTCATTATTTAAGAGGATGAACTTACATTTAACAATGTGTTTCTTTTATTTAATGCATATTTAATAAAAATAGAAATTTTAAATAATTTGGTCTTGTATCAATGCCCAACATTTCCGAAAATTTAAACATCGATGGGCGTTGGTAATAGTACTTTGGTACATATTTTTTGCGAATCTCATCTAAGAATGGACATAAAAGCATGAAATGATATTCATCTTCAATATCTTGTGAATAACAAAATAAACAGTAACGCTGATCCCTATCAATTCTATTTCTACCATATCTACCCGTTTGTATTCTTAGGGGGTGGACCGACAGTCTTAGTCTACAAAAGAACATTCTAAGGCTGCTTGGTAGTAAATCTAGGTATGATTCGTAGTTGAAAATGTTTTTAAAGAGGACATAATTAGTAAGAACATGGTTTGTCTGCATGTTCTGGGACCATTCCTGAATGAAATTGTCTATGACACGTTGTTTGAAAATGATGATAAAAGATTTAAAATTGACATTGTCAGCATCTTCGAAGAATCTAAGAGAAACCATAATTATTCAGCAATAACTTTACATTAGAAACCCAATTTGTAAAACCATTGTTACAATCTTCCTTGGCTTGCTCATAAACCTTTTTAATAATAATATTATTCGTATGTATAATTTTACTCCAGTATTTAATAATTTTTAGATACCTAGAAATGAACAGAGGGTACCGACCAAATTCCCCATATACGCCCTCATTAGATGTATTTGTTTTAAGTTTTAAAATACGTTTGCAAAATTTAAGGTGAATTCTCTCTAGTTCTTTTGATTGTTTAAATCCCCATACCTCTGCTGAATAGTTAAGTATAGAACCAACAAATGAATCAAAGAGTTGGCACAATATCTTTGGCATCAGTTCGTACTTTTTACAATGTTGCAGTAGTATATTCAATGCCTTGATAGCTTTACCTGCTAGATATTCTTGATTCAGCTTAAAATTCCCAGTGTAGTTGAAAACAGTACCAAGATAATTAAAATCGTCTACAACCATCAATTCTTCTTCACATAATTCGTCGCTCATTGTGCATGTATTTGTAAAGCGTCTGTACTTTCAGTTTCTATTAGGAACAGAACAGAACAGAACATATGTTTTATTTTGACTTGCACAATGTACATCGTCAGTATAACAAAAACCAAATCATGATTTAGATTCATGTCACGTTACTCATATAATACATAGTTTTAGAACATACGGTATACAATAAAGTACATAACTTCATACAATATATTATTTTAGCACATACGGTGTGTAGCAAAGTACATACGGTATACCTGGTCTTTAATATAAAAATATAACATTTGAATATTTTAATCAAATAAATTGTGTTAGTTCAGAATTTTTAAGTTTCATTATTTAAGAGGATGAACTTACATTTAACAATGTGTTTCTTTTATTTAATGCGTATTTAATAAAAATAGAAATTTTAATTAATTTGGTCTTGTATCAATACCCAACATTTCCGAAAATTTAAACATCGATGGGCGTTGGTAATAGTACTTTGGTACATATTTTTTGCGAATCTCATCTAAGAATGGACATATAAGCATGAAATGATATTCATCTTCAATATCTTGTGAATTACAAAATAAACAGTAACGCTGATCCCTATCAATTCTATTTCTACCATATCTACACGTTTGTATTCTTAGGGGGTGGACCGACAGTCTTAGTCTACAAAAGAACATTCTAAGGCTGCTTGGTAGTAAATCTAGGTATGATTCGTAGTTGAAAATGTTTTTAAAGAGGACATAATTAGTAAGAACATGGTTTGTATGCATGGTCTGGGACCATTCCTGAATGAAATTGTCTATGACACGTTGTTTGAAAATGATGATAAAAGATTTAAAATTGACATTGTCAGCATCTTCGAAGAATCTAAGAGAAACCATAATTATTCAGCAATAACTTTACATTAGAAACCCAATTTCTAAAACCATTGTTACAATCTTCCTTGGCTTGCGCATAAACCTTTTTAATAATAATATTATTCGTATGTATAATTTTACTCCAGTATTTAAAATTTTTTTAGATACCTAGAAATGAACAGAGGGTACCGACCAAATTCCCCATATACGCCCGCATTAGATGTTTTAGTTTTAAGTTTTAAAATACGTTTGCAAAATTTAAGGTGAATTCTCTCTAGTTCTTTTGATTGTTTAAATCCCCATACCTCTGCTGAATAGTTAAGTATAGAACCAACAAATGAATCAAAGAGTTGGCACAATATCTTTGGCATCAGTTCGTACTTTTTACAATGTTGCAGTAGTATATTCAATGCCTTAATAGCTTTACCTGCTAGACATTCTTGATTCAGCTTAAAATTCCCAGTGTAGTTGAAAACAGTACCAAGATAATTAAAATCGTCTACAACCATTAGTTTCTTCCCCATCGAAGCTCCATTTTTCATTTGCTAACAGTCTGCCCCTCTTTCTGAAAACCATAATTTTTGTTTTGTCTGTGTTTACAATAAGTCCCCATGTTTTACAATATGAGTGCAAAATATTTATATTGGTTTGTAATTCCTCAGGCGATTTCGCAAAAATTGCCATATCATCTGCAAAAAGTAAAAGCATTAACACAATATCGTCTATTAATACACCAGAATAAGGTTCATTTTGTAAATAAAGTTCAAGGTCATTAAGGTTCATGTAGAGGCGTCATTTTGAAAAATGTGGGACCCCTAGCATTGAACTCAAATTTGACTAAAGGAAGAATGCCACATTGAAAATGTATACATATATGCTTTAAAGGATGTTTTTCCTTCAAACTGCTGCCAATTTTGTACATCAACGTATCATAACATCCACAAAATCAATAAAAAAAAAAGCGATTTTAACAATAAAATATACATTATTTTCAAAAATCTGAATCATGTTTATTCCACGTATTTCGGCGGAAAATTATATAACTAATGATTAATATCGACATTGACGAGGGCAAGTTACGCTTAAATAGTAAAAAAAGTTTACATATCTAGAAATATCAAAACTCGAACACATGTCATTTCATCACCATGCGGGCAGCCATTTTTAAATTAATAAAATAGAAAGAAACATGCTAAAAACTCACTCATCGCCTAATTGACATTCCAAACTTATTGGATTGTAATCTTTCCGTTGATGTTTGCAAACTGCACGATCAGATCTCATAAACACTCAAAAGAATAACTATGTAAGAAGCATTTCACCAATGTTTACAATCGTTGTCGAATCACCTGTACTATATTATTGCGCATAAAATAGTACGCTTACAGACTGACAGAAAGATCGATACGTAACTCCGTTCAATTCATCACGGTATACTCTTCTATTGATAATATATCATAATACATCGCTTTAACAATCTAAAAGTAGAAAAAAATCTTTTAAACGGAGTTTTTAATAACGAAAGTGAAAACAACGGAAGTTGGATGGATATTCTGTGAGATTCACTCCGGCTCCAGAAAAACAATACAAATAAACCAAAAAAGACGTGTGGGGACAATTTTCAGCTGGAAAATATTTGAAATAGGGTAAGTGATGATATCTCTACGTGGTCATTTCTGTTATTTAGTGCGATCTCTTGCTGATTAATGTTAATAGTTGTATTACTTATTGCCACCCAACTGTCAAAATAAGTATGTGTTTTCTCAGGTATGTGTATACACATACACGATTTTCTCACCACTGCACGTGGTTTCGACCGATTTGTTTTCACGTTTTTCTACGGAGCACAGCGATGGCCACGCTTTCAAAATGGGTAGAAGGAATCGAAATATAAAATCAATCGGTTTGCCAATTTCTTTATATTCCTTTACAATTTTATATGTCGTCTGCAATCTATTTCAATTTCAGATGGTTTAAAATTTGCAATTTGGTTGAGAGGTAAATAACAAAATTGTTAAGCCTTTGAAATAGAATTGTGACTTATTATCCACCATACCTGGATTTTTTAAAAGTAGTTACGTTTTAGTTATTTTTGGAACTTTGTTTAGGAAATTAATCCAAAAAAGGCAGTTGAATAAAAACTCATTTGTTGTTTTATGACAATAATTTTCTGTGAAATGTTGCTAACTTGACCTTGTATATGTATATAGCTTTGTATTTATTCAACTTAAGGTAGTGCATATCCTTCCTAACTTTAGATTGAGATTTTGTAAATTAGTGTAAAAATGTATGGGTTTTAAACCAAAATATAAATAAAGTCACACAAATATTGAATGTCAAAAACGTGTTTATGTTATTCTATCCGTCTTAAGCTTTACAATGATATATAGTTTAACCATATTGTACCACATTGAATGAAGAAAAACCAAAGCGAAGTTTTAATGAATTTTATCCCCCCCCCCCCATGAACCTTAACAAAGAATGAAAACAAAATCGACGAGAGTACCTCACCTTGCCTCAGGCCAACTGCATATTCAAAAAAAAATCGGAATAGGTGCTACATGATTTTACACAAGATTTTACTTTCTGATACATATCTCGTATGATTCTTAACAATTTACCTTGAATTCCGGATTTGTACATTTTTAACCAAACGGCATTCCGGTAGATTGAGTTTGAAGCCTTTAAACATATCGACAAAAATAACATAAAGACGTTTATTTTGGTTAAGATATTTTTGAATGACCGACAAGAGTATAAAAACGGCATCAACTGTTGATCTTCCCTTCCGAAATCCGAACTGAGCGTCCGAAATACTATTATTTTCGTTACAAAAAGATTCAATGCGCTTGTTTATTACAGTTGTAAATAATTTAGCCAAACAGCTTACAAGTGTTACACCTCGGTAGTTACTAGCATTTTCCGTATCCCCCTTTTTATGTATAGGTACAATTATCCCCTCGGTCCACTTATCGGGAAAATACCCAGAGTTTAAAATAGCATTAAATATATCACACAAATGTGATCCTATGATATCAACGCTTTCCATGAAAAACTCGTTAAGCAAATTATCATATCCACATGATTGGCGCGATTTCAAAAACATAACGGCATTCACAATTTCGTCAGTGGTGATTTCAATTTCATGGTAAATACCAAGCAACCTGAAAATTTTGAATCGGTGTTAAAATTGACGCAAGTACTCAAACGGAGAGCACCGGGATTGAATTTGATTTTGAAACACTTTTTTGTTTGATTCAAACAATTCAAAAGTCTGTAAGTGATATGCGCAAAGATGTATGTGAGCACATCTTAAACACCAATCGCGGATTCAATGAGATGAAAGACATTATCCATAGTGTAAAAGTAAATAGTACAACGAATTCCCGAGGTACGTACGACAAATGCGATTGTTTACAGGAAAACGTTCAAGACCTGAAGCAAACACTCGACCAATTACATATATCTGTACAGAAAAAAATTCAATCGCTAGGAGATATACTTAAGGCAAACTCCCTACCAAGTGTTCTTTCCAAAGGTTATATGAATGGCTCTGTAGAAGCAACAAGTAAACGGATGTCCGATGATCCCGTTGAAAATGACACATTACTAGAAACCGAACAAGTGACACTTGAGCCTAGCCCACAAGCGATCTCCGATATACAAGAAAGTACTGTGCATTTTGAAGAAGAAACCAATAAAGGCGAGCATAGATCGAACTTTACGCCACAAACGTCGAAACCGTTACCGATTGGAGATTCGATTTTGAGAGGCATAAATAAGCGAGGATTATGCAAATATGTGGACATATGCACTTTGCCAGGGAAGACAATGCTGGATATCTGTGAAAAGCTGCGAAAAATGAATATCTCTGACTTATCAAAAATAATAATATTTGCTGGTGGGAATGATGTCTCGAATGGCCAGCCAATTTCAATAATCAAAGATGTAATCTTGCAGACTTCGCAATGCATTCAAGATCAAACAAATTGTGAAATATTTATTTGTAAAATAAGTCCTCGACGTGATGTTGATGTACGCGATTTCAACTCAATGCTAGAAGATGTATCAAGCGAACTTCCGGTAAAGCTGATCGATTGTTATAATTGTTTTGTGTACGGAAACGGACACTTGGCGAATCGACTATTCAGACCTGATGGAATTCACCCAAGTAATTATGGATCAAGTTCACTTGTGGCAGCAATCAATGAAGTAGTGCATATAACTAAGAAAAGAATGCAGCAGCAACAACAACAACATCGTCAACTTGATCAAAATCAGCGGAGGCGTACTTCTAACGGTGACTTCAAAAACGGGCATCGTGAATACCGGAGCGCTAAACCGAACTTCCAATACGGGCTTCATGGCTTTAGGAACGGGCATCGTGACTTCCGGAACGGTTATCATGACTTCCGGAAAGGGAATCATGACTTCCGTAATGGGCACCATAACTTCTTCAGGCAGCATGATCTAAGGAACGCACACCTGGAAACTCGGAGTGAATATCAGGATTGTCATAATGAAAATCGTGACTTCCGGTACGTTCGTCGACACGTCAATCATGAAATCAGTCGACACTGCACGAACTGTGGACGTCAAAATCATGTTACACGTGACTGCAGACTACCCAAAAGACAATAGGTTACTGATGACAGACGTACTACATCGTTATATAGCACAAATAAATTTGACATTCTTTCGTCGGTATGTAACCAATGTGACTCGCACAAATGTAAGTGTAGTTTAATTATTGCTAATGATGATACTAATAAACATAAACCACATTGCTTAAGATTGAATAATGTTAAATGTAGCACAATTAATAATTTAGACACTGATATATCATCCCTGGATAGTGACGTTCTTATGGAATCTCACATACAATCTACTTTAAAATGTAACATAAATAATGATCATTATATTCCATTTACATATAAAGGTTTGCATATTATGCATTTGAATATCCAACATTTATTGCCTAAATTGGATGAAATTCGTGTTTACTTACACGAAAATAGTTCTTTAGATATAGTAGGCTTTTGTGAAACATTTTTAAATGATAAAACGGAGATTAATACAATATCCATTTCCGGTTACAGCATTGTAAGACGTGATAGGGCTATTTCTGCTGGAGGCGGTATAATAGTTTATATAAAAGATAACATCTCTTTTGTACGTAGACATGATTTAGAAAGTGACGATATTGAATCTATTTGGCTACAAATCAACATTGTAAAGTACAAACCATATCTAATTAACTGTGTTTATCGCCCACCAAATAGCCCTCAATCTTGGATTTACTCATTTGAATTACAGATAAATAAGGCAGACATGGAAGATTGTAATATGTATTCAAAACATATTTAACAATAAGAAATGGGAAAAACTTATCACTGATTTTAATTTCAAACAACACGTGTCTTTTCCAACAAGGGTTACGGAACGTTCATCATCAATATTAGACCATTTGTATTCAAAATATGACAACATTTCTGAGGTAATCATACCAAAAATAGGCATAAGTGACCATTACCCAGTAGTTTTTACATTAAGCGTCAAAGGTAAAATTGTTAAAACAGATGATCATAAAATTATTAAGTACAGATGTTTTAACAAATTTAATGAAATCAATTTTCAAAATGACTTAGCAAATGCTAATTTTGATATGGTCGAAACAATAGAGGATGCTAATGAGGCATTTGAAGTATTTTATAACATATTAAACTCAGTCCTTAATAAGAATGCCCCTATCAAATATAAAAAAGTGAAGAGATTACAACAACCTGGTTGGTACAACGAAAACGTAAAACAAGCAAGGTCTTTAAGGGATAAATATAAACGTGAATCTAATTGGCCACAATATAAGTTGTGGCGTAATAAATGTAACAGTGCAATCAAAATGGCTAAAAAATAATATTTTTCGAATGCGGTACAAAACAAAACAAGTGCGAAATCGCTCTGGAAAACTATTAAATTAGCATCAAATGAACACATAGAATCCTCTATTTTGCCAAATGTAATAAGGAAGGATGATCAGATAATATCTGGTAAAACAAATGTAGCTAATGCACTTAATGACCACTTTGTTGACATCTCGAAACTTATTAAAAAGACTAAATTTGCTGAACACGATTTCCACTCACTAAAAACATATCTAGATGCTAAGCTAGAATCTAAGCATTTCTCTGTTCAGTTTATTACTACATCAGAAGTTAGTACTTC
The DNA here is from genome assembly GCF_020536995.1 of Dreissena polymorpha. Taxonomy (NCBI): domain Eukaryota; kingdom Metazoa; phylum Mollusca; class Bivalvia; order Myida; family Dreissenidae; genus Dreissena; species Dreissena polymorpha. The sequence continues at coordinate 27,471,050 of NC_068360.1, read as the reverse complement.
AATTAATCAACTTCATTCAAACAAATCTGCTGGGGCTGATGGTATAGGGCCCAGCATTATTAAACTTTGCAAAGAGTTCATTATACAACCAATCACTGCTCTTATAAATAACTGTATATCACATGGAACCTTTCCCGACATGCTTAAAATTGCAAACGTAATACCTTTATACAAGGGTGGATCGGTAGAAGATCCCAATAATTATAGACCAATATCACTTTTACCTACTATATCTAAAATATTTGAAAAGCATATAGCTCAACAATTGCATATATATATATCTAGAATCTACAGGTCTATTAAACAAAACTCAGTCGGGTTTTCGCAAATATCATTCTTGTCAAACAGCATTGATTAATATAGTTGATTCATGGCTTAAACAAATTGATAATGGAAATCTGGTAGGTACAATTTTCTTGGATTTTAAAAAAGCATTTGATCTTGTGGACCATAGGGTTCTTTTACACAAATTAAAACTTTATCATTTTAATGATAGGTCATGCGACCTATTTTCTTCATATCTCCGCAATCGATTTCAGTTTATCAAAGCAGAAAACACTACCTCTACTTGTAAAAGCATCATTGCTGGTGTTCCCCAAGGATCTATTTTAGGACCTCTTCTATTTCTTATTTACGTTAATGATCTTTCGCTAGATTTTACATGTGATTCTGCAATGTATGCTGATGATACAACATTGCACACTGTGGGAACAAATATTCAAACACTTCAAAATAAGCTACAAACAAATCTTTCAAGTGTTAATGATTGGTGCCAAACTAATAACATGATTATTAATCCACTAAAAACTACTTGTATGGTATTAGGGTCAAAACGGAAAGCTCAAAACATAACAGATCTAAAACTTAAAATTTCAGATACGGTGATCAAAACAGTAAATTGTCAAAAACTTCTTAGCCTTAATATTGACAATACTCTATCTTGGAAACTACACATTAACAGCGTTTGTTCAAAAATGTCATCACGAATGTTTCTTTTGCAAAAAATAAAACCATATTTAACCCTTGAAATGCGTAAGCTCTTTTATAATGGTTATATCTCACCTATATCCGACTACGCATGCGTTACCTGGAGTTCAGCGGCCAAAACGGAAATTAATAGAATAGTCAAAATACAAAAGCGTTGTGGTGCACATATTTTAAATAAAAAGTACAACACTAATTCAAAACAACTATTTAAAGATCTAAAATGGTTGACTTTCGAACAGCGTAATCACTATTTCACGTCATTTTGTATTTAAAGCATTTCACAATCAAACCCCAACATACATACGTGACCTTTTGACACCTTCACAAAATATTCACTATAATTTGCGATCTTGTGAAAAGGGGGATTTAAAGCTAGTGCGAATACCCAAAACAAACTATTTCAAACAATCGTTTGAATTTTCTAGCAAAACAATTTGGAATTCGTTACCCCAATCTATACGTCAAACAAACAATTTAATTACATTTAACAAAAAATTAAAAGCTTATCTTTCTTCCACACTTAATGAAATAAACTGAACATGCTTTATGTTGTTTTGGTAAATAATATTAGTTTAATGTTTAAATACTGTTCTTGCATAAATGGTTATTGTAGTTTTATGTCTGTCATTTGTTTTTAATTATAATATATATCATTATATGTGCATGCATATATGATTCTTTATGTTTTGTTCTTATTGCTCAAGATGAAATGTGATGTATTTGTTGTAAATTGTATCTTGTTAGAAGACCTTGTTGAAAATAAGAAATGTATTATATAAATTGCATATTATGTAATTTCATCTGATGTATTTCTTAACAAGTCTATCTTCTTTAAATAAAGATTTTATTATTATTATTATTATTATTGGTTTATCAAGTTCCGGAAACGGGACATCACAGTTATTAAAATCATTTGTGCGACAAAATTGCTCAGCCTCGTCATTTGAGCATTGCGAAATATCATTACTTAGTGTAGAGAAATATTTAAAGAAATCATCATTAGAAATGTTGTTACTCTTTCTACTCTTATTGTTTTTAAAATGCTTCCAAAACTCTCTAGGTTTAGCGTGCTTTAATTTCTCTAACTCGCAAAGCTTATTATTTTCAAACAACCGTTTCTTTTTATTTATTAAAGATTTATAATTTGCTTTTTGTGCGCAAAGTAAATGCCTACTCTCTGTTGTTTTGCAGAAATTAAAATTTCGCAGCGCTTGTAAATATATATTTTTAGCTTGAACACATTCATTATCGAACCAGTCAGCATGCTTAACATGTGCTGCATCATTATAAGAAACATTCTTATGCGAGGAATGGTTTAAAAACAACGGATCGGCTACTTCACGTATAATTATTGTAAAAGAGTTATGCAGGGTATTTATATACTCCCTGTTTTGTAGATTACTACTATGACTACATGTCAAGTTATTAAGTTCGGTTAGTCGACTAATAATAGCACTTCTGAATTTATCCCGTTTAGATACATCCCATTGTATTTTCACATAATTTTCACTTATCCCTTCCGGATAATCAAAATTGGCATGTAGCGAAAAACTAATTGGTGTATGGTCGCTATAAACGTTAAGACCTTCAACCGTAAAACTATTGATTCATGAAAAATTGCTTTCTTTTGTGAGCAGATAATCAATTAGCGACGCGCCTTGTTGCGTTATAAATGTAAACTTGTCAGTGTCGGGCAATCTACCGTTTAGAATGCGTAAATTGACAAAGATCAATAAGTTTAACACCATGACTGTTTACAATATTATATCGGGTGAGCCCCGGTACAGTGGTTCATCTGGAATATAATCGTAATCATCAATGCAATCAGTCATTCTATCATGCATAATATAATCACATTTAGAGCCTACACGACTATTAAAATCTCCAACTATATAAACATATCCCAATGAGTCGTATAAATTAATATCTGATTCTAAAACGTCAAATATATCAACATTAAAAATATTGTACGCTGGGGAATCTTCACCCCATACGTAAACACCACAAACATAAGCATCTTTGTCCATATGAAAAACATTTTTATCCAATTTAATCCATATAACAGTGTCCAAATAGTTACGAATAATTTCCACACCATTAGAAATATAATCTTTTATATAGATAACAGTTCCACCACTCGCGCGCTTCGCGTTTCGATGCTAGAATTTTCTGTAGAAATTAAAAGATTTATAGCCGGGTATATCAACGACACTAGAGTCGGAAGTCCACGTTTCGTATAGAAAAATTATGTCATATTTAGCAACAATATTAATAAAATCAACGCTGTCTCGTTTCAAAGCAGTAAGTCCATGTACGTTCCATGATAGTACGCGCAGCTCATCCCCGACGCACTCCTAGTCCCGAACTGGTTTCCCGTCGACAAACAGTGTGTCGTACGCAATCCATGCCTTTTTACCTTGGCTGCGGGCTTCCTTCATTCGTGGCACCAACTTTCTGCGTTTGTCGGACACTTCCTTTGAGACTGCTCGTTCACGTAGAACGGGGTACCCTTGAGCTCGCTCCCCTGGTGTCGTACAAGCTCTCTCTCCTTAAACAGAGTAAACTTTGCCACAATACTCCTGGGTCTACTTTCACCTTCACGCTTAGGCCCCATTCTGTGCACTCTCTCCAATATTTGGTCACAGTGACCAATTTCTGGTCACAAGTGGAACGCCGCGGCTATATATAGTGACCAAATTTTGGTCTAAAAAAGTAAGATTAACATTAACAATAGTAACTTTGGTATTGAACCATTGAATTTTGAGACATAAATAATAGCTTATACTAAGTTCTTTTAAATATGGAGTAATTGAACTATTAAATCTAACGTTAATTACCGTATTACGTTTAGAGGAGCATTATTGAATTTTTAACATCCATTGTTTTCTATTATTTGACTACGCTACTTTGTCAAGACTGTTAAATCCGATGAATATTAAGTTTTATTTAATGTATCGGAAGTATGCATTTTGTTTATCAGTACCCAGTTATAACCGTTTATTGTGAATAAACCCGTTGAACATTTCTTATCGGAATTGCGTTGTGAATTTATAGTACCACGGAACGCACAATACTACAAAAACGAAAGAAGAGCTAAATGTCTAAAAAAAAACTAAATTAATTAATTGCGGAAATTATTTTTGGATGCGGTGCCGTTTGATAAAAAATACACGGTTGACTAGAAGCCGATTCTTATCATCCAGGGATGACTAGAATCCGATTCATGTCACCCTGGGGTGACATAAACTTGATAAAGCCGATTCTAGTCACAAAGGGTGACTACCGTCGGCTTGAAGTCACCGCAGGGTGACATGAATCGGCTTTTAGTCACCCCCGGTTGACTTGTGGGCCTTTTCAGGTCGACAATGACACAATGAGCTCTAATTACATACATTCAATAACTGATACATGGGTTTCGCTGTTTTGATATATTCTGTTCTAAAATTTTGATACCTCACTGTCAATGGAAAACATCTTTTTGTGTACATCATTGATTGGTTGTGAAATCATCAATTTTTTCTTCCTTTTTTACCAGTAAACAATCTAGTTTATATCAATGTGGTACGTCGGCATTATTATTTATAAATCCGCAGTGAAATCATTGTTTGGTATATGATACATATGCCATTATTATTTGTGACCGGGTCGACTTTCTCCCGATTTGTTTAGTGCTTTATAACCCGTACTTATTATTTTAACATGATATTTTTGTGAGTGTAGTCACATGATCAAATCGGAGGAAAAAGCTGGCAGCCATTTGCGTGCCTGTTCTCTAAAAAAAAACGAGTCCAAGTTCACTCTAGTGGTCAGTATTGGTTCTTGTGTTTGGATTTTATTGTATGTAATTGAAAATGGTTGCAATGCATTGTCTTCTTCGTATTTCGTTTGAGGTTTGAACCATAGGCGCTCGATGTCAATGACAATGTTTTGTTAAGGTTCATGTAAACAGTAAAGTGTAAAAAGGCTCATTTTTCACATAGGAATAGTTCAATAAATATTATGGCAAATACTTCAATTTATATGTCAATAGGCTTGTAAATACTTGTAGAACAGATCAGTAAATGCTAATAAAAAAATATGCAAAATGTTGCTTTTGAAGAAATATACAGCGCATGCATGAAATTATCAAATTAACAAACGGAGTTAAATTGAACAAATTTCTTTTGTCAAAATATTGTATACACTTTATGTTAGGTACTACTAATGAAAAGTCCACACAACACACACCAACAATCCTAAAATATCCCAAAGAAAAACATCAAAGAATGTCAAACGTTAACAAAATAATTGGGAAACTACTTTTAGTATGGTGGACTTTCCAGTGAACCTTTATTGTCAAATTTACTTATTTACTCGCAAAACAGTACTCATTATAGTCACGAAATGACACTAATACAAAAAATAAACTATATTACCAAAAGGCATAAATGTGTATTGTTAATTTGAAATATATAAGACTCGGAAAGACGACTAATTTGCTACCTTAAAACAAATTACAACATGTTTATGTCACTGCTCGAACACCATACCTGTTCGTCAAACACGTGGGGTGTAAATCATCCGGTTTAAAGGAAGCCGACATAACAATATTTTAATAAACGATCTAGGCATAATATTTATGGGATCGAAAAATTAATTATACAAATACAAACACGTTACTCCTATAAATACAGTACACTCCACGCGTTTTCCCCAATTTCCCTCCATACTCCGCGGGTTTCGACCTGGAGGGAGATTAAGAAAATCCCGCTATACGCGGCGTTTGCATGATTTTGGACGCGGCGGTTAACGATCGGCAAAACTGATAAGCCAATGCGGCGGCCCTTAGCGTTGGCAACGCAGGGGAAACTCCGCGTTTTATGAGATAACGATCAATTTAATTTTGTTTGACTTCCTGATTTTCAAATAAAATTACATTTATTACAAGTACATACATGTACATGTAGTATAATATTTACAATAAAAAAAACAACCAAGATAGATCGATCCCGACGTGGTTGTAGAAGTAGTTGTTGTTGTATAGAAAACTCGTTGATTTACGACACACAAAACGTCGTCTTTTAACTAATACTTACCAATTAATATAAACACAGTTTGCAACATTGTTTTTATTTTGATAATTTAATCCAAAGTTTTCATGTTAGCAGGTGATTTTCTATACTGAACATGTATACAAATGACCAAGGACCCTAAAAATCTCGCAAATCTGTGTGAATTGACAGTTTGACGTAATCAAAGAAAAGCCGCTTCCTGTCTACAGGCATAACTTACTCAAGTAAACACGTTCAACGAATGCATAAGGAATGGTTTTAATTGTCGGAACAAAGTCAATTCTCTGCTTGCTAATGCATTGATTTTCTCTTTGTTTGTAGGTTATTCCATTGATTGCTAAAAGGTGGTAACTATTGAGTTGATAATTGCATTTAATATTCACAGTTGTATTCTTGTTGCGTCGACATTCTAAACAATGTTTAGCAGTAATTATGGACCAAATCGGCAGCGTGACATTCACACATGTTTATCCCTTTTGTCAAAACACCGCAGACAGCAGTCTACACAATAGGTCAGTAGACAAGCTTTGCGTGTTTTCATAACGTCAAACACTTAAAATCCAGTTCCGCCCAGATGTCTTCTTTAATCAGTTTACTATACAATAAGTGTTAAAATAATTACTCTACTAAAATACCGTAACGATAAAGATTCGGCGTGTTCGATTTGAAATTATTTTAGAGGAAATATCAACTTTTTCGCGATATAATTTCGTTAATAAATACTAAAGAAACTTTTAACCGAAATCAACAAAATTCAATGTTCTCTGCGCTACAAAGTTTGTATAAAAAAATCAATACACGCAAGCTTTGCCGGAGTATACATTGTACCTTGACCTTGTACATTGCAGCATAATTTTCGCGCGCTTTTGTCGGGAAATATACATGACTGTATATTGGAAGCATTTGTAAACGTCGTGTTAACAATTAAAAATCGTAGTGTGTTTCGGATTACGAATTATTATTCTCATTTGGAAATTTTACGGAACATTTATTCTTGTGTCATATGTGTTATGATTTAAACAGGGTTGGCACCAATCGACCACCCCCGGTTTTAACCGCCGGTTTTAACCGGTTAAAACCGCCCCGGTCAATACTCCCGAAGTGGTCATTACTGGTCAATACTGGTCGATTGAACTTTACCCCCAATTTTGATTTATATTCCATGCCTAATTAAACAATATTGATAATATAAATTAAACAGACATGTTGCCAACAATGTCTTAAGCTATTAATACCCACTATTTTATACCTGTTCATGCAATTTGTAGGCCAATCACTCAAAATTTGCAAATTAGTCAAAGTTGATCAATTGGATTTTTCTGGTCGATTGAACTTTTTTAAAAATTGTAATGAATAATGAATGCTCAGATAATTCTGTGCTTGATTCAACAAGAACCTGAACCTGTCAATTACTGTGTATGAGTTGTTTCTCATGCCCCACTGTCCCTACAGTCTTCTAACAGTCTTTTCACCTATACAGGTTAGGGTACCCAAAACTGATGATAGGGCCTTAAATGGCACCTTTTTGACATGATCCTTACTTGTCATGTATTTTTGCATTGATTTCTTTAAATACTTTTTAAACAAAATAGTGAAAAAATCTTTCATTTTCCATTGATATAAAAATAAAAAACATATTAAGAAATAATTATTAAAAGAAAAAATAATTTAAAAGAAGAGTAGACCCACAATTAGAAAACATTATTTTTTGGCAAAATCAAGAACTTTGATTGTTTATTCATTTGAATACCAATTGAACGTTTAAATATGAAAGGGAAAAAACCCTCTTAATACAGAAAGAAAACAAGTTAAAAGTAACTATTAAGTACAATGCAATCTCCTTTTGTGTGAGTGATATGAAATAGCCTAAGGGCAGATTTGCTTAATTGTCAATATCAGAGACATAACACTGCATGCATTTTATTACCAATTAAGGCTTAGAGGCCAGATTTATTACCCTAGAATACACAAGAGTTCTGTTTGTCCATCTGCTTATCAAATAGATATATCAATAGATAAGTGAAATACTATGGTACCTACAATAGTAATAATACTTTAGTAGCAGATGTGATACACTGAGATAAAGGTATTGCCTTAGTCCTTATGTATTTGTGGCTGTTTCCATAAATAATAAAGAAGTAACTTTTTACAGCTTTTAAGATTTTTTTTACAATAAATAACTCAGAAAAGAGTTTATCAATTACAGAATAATTATTCATTTAATATAAAATGGCTCCTTTGTGATGTTTAAATGCTACAATTTTCAATCGACCAGTATTGACCAGTAAAGACCAGTAATGACCAGTATTGACCGGTTTTAACCGGGTATTGACCGCCGGCCCGGTCAATACTCAATTGACCGGTCAATATGCCAACCCTGGATTTAAATATTAATTTGTCAAATGTATTATATTAGACTAATTCATATCGTAGACGTTCCTGTGAATTAAAAAACATAATTTTTATACGTATTAATTTTCTATACAATTATCTTTTTTATACATGTACAGTATTTAAACAATTTATTATAACAATGTTTTTATTTTTTGGCATGCCCAGTAACACACTGCTAACGCGGCGTTGCGCGGCGATCACTGATAAGAACGGAAAGTGTCTGCATTTACCGACTAGCCTAAAGTAATACACGCCGCAGGAATTAACGAACGCGGCGTAACGCCGAGCGTTTTATCGAGTTCACCTCGCTCTACCAACGCCGCGTGAACACTCGCTAGCAGAAAAAACCCGCGGAGGGAGCGCGTTTTTTGGGGAAAACGCGTGGAGTGTACTGTATGAGGTCGATTTACATCGACCTCATATCGTTTAACGTTATTTTGCAATAGCATCGTTCTGACATGAATTCATGTCGGAAGCTTTAACGGCATCAAATTCATATAACAGCACAGAATAATCATGCAATAAATTATTAAACATAAAATATAGACATTATTTTACTAATTGCATTAGAAGAATGTTTATACAAACTTACAAGTAATGATAGTCCAGACCTTAAAACACTATCACTGTTCAAATTCCATATTGTTGCCATATAGCACTGTGTAAATTGAAAGTTGCATAATGTTACATGTACCTCATTGGTCGGTTATAAATATATTGTTTCTCTATATATAGTATTCGATTTAGACGAAAATAATAATTTACGTGGAATGTCATATTAGTTTACCATTAAAACTTTGATCTTGCTGTGTGTGTTTATGGACGTTATTAATTATGTTATACTTATTTTTGTATTTCATTAAGAATTAGAACGTATAGCCCTTTTTGTTAACTGTTTTTAGCAAACGATTCGCGGCTTATTAAGTTAAGACACGGAAAATAGTTAAAGCGACACTTTCATTTAAAGGTCAGAGCTCCAGATAAGGTTTTGTGAAATTCTTAAATTACTACCAGATTTTCAAAAAGAATTCTTAACTCTGTAATTTTCTTCTTAACATTACTACTAAGTTTTGGAAAATAATTCTTATTTTTTATAAATGACCTAAAAGAAAAATAATGGTTATTTTCATGCAAAAAAAATCAAAATTAACATACTAGCAACTTTATTTATACGAGTTTCAGTATAATACAATTTTTTATTTTTCATATACCTTCATATGTCAAAACTATTCTTGATTGCATGCCTCAGGTGAATTTTTTCATATTTCACAATTAAAACGGGTCTCCCCTTCAATCTTTTCAACGATTAGACACGGGACTTGTCCCTTTCAATCGTTCAATGTTTTCTTTTTTGTGTGTTTAAGTTTGGACCCGTCGTGTCGCGTTTTTGTTTAGCTTTTCCGACTGTGTCGGAAACTGAACATACAACATCGTATAAGATCTTTTCTATTATGTCTTTCTAAACATTAAACTTCGGCTCACTTTGCGTACAATATGTTAAAAGCGTGTTTTTGGACGGTTTGCAGTTTTTTTTGGACTTTCTGGGCGCTGCCATTGTTTTTTAACAGATAGACTGTATACGCCGCTTTTATTGGAAAAAATGCGCTTTGTTAAACAAACCCGATAACCATTCTATATAAGCACCGCAAAGATCTTTAATACGCGAAAAGAACTCAATAAAAATCGATACGAACCGATGTAAAAATAATGTTCGTAACTTGATTTTGTAATTCTTAATGGTACGACAAGATTTTAAAATAAATACGTAACGGACTTAAAAAATAATATGTAATTACGAAAAAACAACCCTTATCTGGAGCTCTGAAGGTTTAATGTGAACAATATTACATGTAAATGAAACCTTTTTTGGTATTAATGTATTTTATTGACATGTTAAATTCGATACTTGAAAAGGTGTTTAGTCTTTAAAAAGATGTCGCTGATATTGTAAATTTCAATAACTGTTAATATTCTCAATGTTGTATAAGAAATTGAATAGTTTCACTGAGTTGTATTCCCGCCTAAAATCCGATATCGTAAAACGCGCAACGGTTAAGAATAAGGTCTGAATAAGTTTAAGTATTCAGATCCGAATATCAGCAGCTGTGCCAGCGGGAAGCCCTGTATGGATTTAACAACCGCAAGCGAAACAACATCCTTTTTTATGTCCCCCACTACTATATTGTTTTTGCCCTGTCTGTTGGTCTGTTTGCGCCAACTTTAACATTTTGCAATAACTTTTGCTATATTGAAGATAGCAACTTCATATTTGGCATGCATATGTATCTCATGAAGCTGCACATTTTGAGTGGTGAAAGGTCAAGGTCATCCTTCAAAGTCAGAGGTCAAATATATGTGGCCAAAATCACTCATTTTATGCATACTTTTGCAATATTGAAGATAGCAACTTGATATTTGGCATGCATGTGTATCTCGTGGAGCTGCACATTTTGAGTGGTGAAAGGTCAATATCATCCTTCAAGGTCAGAGGTCAAATATATGTGGCCCAAATCGCTTATTTTATAAATACTTTTGCAATATTGAAGATAGCAACTTGATATTTGGCATGCATGTGCATCTCATGGAGCTGCACATTTTGAGTGGTGAAAGGTCAAGGTCATCCTTCAAGGTCAGAGGTCAAATATATGTGGCCCAAATCGCTTATTTTATGAATACTTTTGCAATATTGAAGATAGCAACTTGATATTTGGCATGCATGTGTATCTCATAGAGCTGCACATTTTGAGTGGTGAAAGGTCAAGGTCATTCTTCACAAGGTCAAGGTCATCCTTCAAGGTCAAACATCATATAGGGGGACATTGTGTTTCACAAACACATCTTGTTAAGTCTTGCACTTCGACTCCATGATCACAAAAATAACATTGGAATCCCCAAACCAAGATAATATTTGCATTTAGAGTAAGAAGTATGCACAAGAGTTAAATTGGGCGATAGAACGAGAAAGGGTAAGTTATCTAAGGGATTTAAGTATAGTGTATGTCCATTAATACAGTGTCGGAGACTTTTTTCGCTTTTAATGAACTATTCGATTATCAGTATTATGTTTCGATGATTATTATGTCTCACTCATAATGAGCTTCTCCACCTTTATTCATGATTTAAATTTTGTTCATGTACATTTATGTATGTTTTGTTTACTTGTGAGTGTGTGCGTGTGAGCATAGGGCTGGTGCGTATTTGTGCATTTTTGTTTTCTTTTTGTTGACTTCTTATGAAAATATGTTGTTCTCGTGGGCCCCATATGGCGTATTAGATCGAAATAAACACCTATCATATATTCTTTAAAAAAATGTTTTATTAAAGGGGCATTTTCACAGATTTTTGGCGTGTTTTGAAGTTTGTCATTAAATCCTTTATATTGATAAACATAAACATTGGATCTAAAAAGCTCCAGTAAACAATCAAGAATAAAATTTTTAAAAAGGGAAAAAAAAGTAGCCCGCATCAGGGCTGAAACCAGTGACCCCCGGAGTCCTGGAGTAAAAACCAATAAGACAGCTCCGCCATCCTGCCAAGTATGTATAAGCGACCTATTTTAAACTTTATATAAGCTATCTTCGTAGTTTCACAAAATTAAACGACAAAAACAGAATTCTCCAAATTATTCAATCGTTTCGCGTTGCAACGCTTTATAATTTTCAGGTTTTTAAATCGCCAAAAGATGCATATAATGGCTATATTAGACCATGGTAAATGTTCAGTATAACTGTTTCCTCACAAAAAATCATAACTAAAACGAAAATTTGCGAATCTGAAACAACTTTTTTCAATTTTGTGAATTTACCAAAACGTGAAAAGATCCCTTTAAGTATTATTCCGTGTTTGCTGTCAAACACATTTTTATTAAAGAATACATTTCATAACGTTGCTCAACAATTAATGATGCATACAACTGGTAGTTTTAACACACACATATAGGTTTCATTTAATTAAAGAGTACAAAAGCTAAAAAGTGATGTGGTTTGTTGTACAACAACAATTGGTTATGTGTAACCTATTCAAAAAATAATTTCGTTCAAGATAATTCAATGTATTTCTATAAATGACAAACACACTTCGTGTGTTGTGTATGTTTATTTTTTAAATGTACAAAAGTGGTTTAAAAGCACAATTTTTACACATTTAAGAGGTAATCGCTCACATTTATGTCTAATTAATGATAATTTTATGCATTAGCAAAGATTTTAACGAGAAAAATTGCAGTTTAAGTTGAAATCAATTTGCTATAGGAAAACGACGTTAGGCGTTTAGACTAAATCGGTAGATTACATCTAATTACAGTACACTCCACGCGTTTCCCCCAAAAAACGCGCTCCCTCCGCGGGTTTTTTCTGCTAGCGAGTGTCCACACGGCGTTGAGAGAGCGAGGTGAACTCGATAAAACGCTTGGTGTTACGCCGCGTTCGCTAATTCACGCGGCATGTATTACTTAAGCCTAGTAGGTAAATGCAGACAATTTCCGTTCTTATCAGTGACCGCTTTAGCAGTGTGCTACTAGGCATGCCAAAAAATAAAAACATTGTTATAATAAATTGTTTAAATACTGTAGTACATGTATAAAAAAGATAATTGTATAGAAAATTAATACGTATAAAAATTATGATTTTTAATTCACAGGTACATCTACAATATGAATGAATATAAGACATTTGACAAATTAATATTTAAATCATAACACATATAAGACAAGAATAAATGTTCCGTAAAATTTCCAAATGAGAATAATAATTAGTAATCCGAAACACACTACGATTTTTAATGTTAACACGATGTTTACAAATGCTTCCAATAAACAGTCATCATGTATATTTCCCGACAAAAGCGCGCGAAAATTGTGCTGCAATGTACAATGTATACTCCTGCAAAGCCTGCGTGTATTGAATTTTTTAATACAAACTTTATAGCGCAGAGAATATTGAATTTTGTTGATTTCGGTTAAAAGTTTCTTTGGTATTTTTTAACAAAATTATATCGCGAATAAGTTGATATTTCCTCCAAAATAATTTCAAATCATACACGCCGAATCTTCATCGTTACGGTATTTATACGGTAGAGTAATTATTTTAACAGTAATTGTATTGTAAACTGATTAAAGAAGACATCTGGGCGGAACTGGATTTTAAGTGTTTGACGTTTTGAAAACACGCAAAGCTTGTCTACTAACCTATTGTGTAGACTGCTGTCTGCGGTGTTTTGAACAAAGGGATTAACATGCGTGAATGTCACTCTGCCGATTTGGTCCATAATTACTGGTAAACATTGTTTTGAATGTCGACGCAACAAGAATACAACTGTGAATATTAAATGCAACTATCAACTCAATAGTAACCACCTTCTTTTAGAAATCGATGGAATAACCTTACTTCAAAGAGAAAATAAATGCATTAGCGAGCAGAGAATTGACTTTGTTCCGACAATTAAAACCATTCCTTATGCATTTCGTTGAACGTGTTTACTTGAGTAAGTTATGCCTTTAGACAGGAAGCGGCTTTTCTTTGATTACGTCAAACTGTCAATTCACACAGATTTGCGAGATTTTTAGGGTCCTTGGTCATTTGTTTACATGTTCAGTATAGAAAATCACCTGCTAACATGAAAACTTTGGATTAAATTATCAAAATAAAAACAATGTTGCAAACTGTGTTTATATTAATTGGTAAGTATTAATTAAAAGACGACGTTTTGTTTGTCGTAAATCAACGAGTTTTCTATACAACAACAACTACTTCTACAACCACGTTGGGATCGATCTATCTTGGTTGTTTGTTTTATTGTAAATATTATACAAAATGTCAGGGCCCTCACACTACTTTGGGGGAAGGGGTCCGCAGCCCTTAAGAGGGGGAATTTTCGCGGTGTTTCCCTTTTTGGGGGATTTTTTTACTTACTCTCTCATTATTTCATTTGTACATGTTTGCACTATATTCATTGCATTTTTCATAATTTAGTATGTTTGAAAAAAAAAATTGAAATACAGTGTTCGAAATTAGCTTTGAAAAGTTACATGCCAGTCGGGCCAGTTACTTAAGAATTTTTACAAGCCAAACATATTTTGTACATGCCCGAACTTTTAAACCAAAAATATAACGAATCACAACATTTTAGCACTTAAACGCTACACATAGTAAAGCAGAACATTTGTTTCAATAGTAGTGAATACAATGACATCTAATAAGTCACTAGAATCAAGTCGGTCGTTCGTTACACCGGTTCTCTGGTGTCCTCGTACTGTTTCTTGGCAGCAATGGCTTCCTTTTTCTATAAATCATTGTCAATTTTCTATTTTGGAAGTGCTTTACTAGGCATAGCCCTATGAACATACCTTAGATACTGCATAGCCTCTTTGTCGACTCAACAATGACATTTGTTGACATTGACGAAAACAGAAGCGTATTACTTGATTGAAATAATAAATTCAAAAAGCATCTACTCAATTAATTTCTAGAGAAACTATCAATAAGAACTGAATGTGACAGAAATGCATCGGTCAAATACAATAATGATGACAAGAGCAAGCAGGTGCGTGTTTGCATGTTAAACCAATCAAATTTCATTGTTTTACAACTTCCGGCAAGGTGTTTAATCGCAAAATTGAAAAATATATATGCAAATATCAAGAACTTACAATATTTTTTTTATAAACTGTCAATTGGCTTCAATAATTTACATGCCTGGCGGGCTATAAACGTGAATTTTTTATGTGCCCAGCAGTAATTTTACTCGCCACAGGCGATCGGGCGTGTGCTAATTTCGAAGACTGGAAATAGAATTGAGAAATAATAATCATGAGACACATCTTTCTATTTAAAAAAAAAAAGTTTTTTTTTTTTTTTTTTTTAGGGGGAATTTTTCCCCCAAAAGGGGAAAAAAGTATACTTTTCAGGTGGGGGACTGCCGCCGAAATTCGGCGGCAGATTTGATAGATTGAGGGCCCTGAATGTACATGTATGTACTTGCAATAAATGTAATTTTATTTGAAAATCAGGAAGTCAAACAAAATTAAATTGATCGTTATCTCGTAAAACGCGGAGTTTCCCCTGCGTTGCCAATGCCGAGGGCCGCTGCGTCGGTTTATCAGTTTTGCGGATCGTTAACCGCCGCGTCCAAAATCATGCAAACGCCGCGTCTTGGCGGGATTTTCTTAATCTCCCTCCAGGTCAATCACCGTGGAGTATGGAGGGAAATTGGGGGAAACGCGTGGAGTGTACTGTATTTGGACTAGGCACACGTACATATTAAACCAAGTGAACATTTACCTTTCTATAAAAGTCTTGTCATCGATAAAAAATGCATTTGTTATTGTCTTGTCATGTTTACCTGTTCAGCTAGCCATTATTTGCCGGAAGTATATTCGAAAAATATTTCTTTTCAATTTCGACAATTTATAAAATATTACTGATTCATTAATTTGTTCTTAAGTTTTTATAATTTGTTTATGAGGTATTTTCAAGTTATTTAATCAAATAAATAAAATATGTAAGCAATGTTTAATAAATTCGTAAATGCGGATCAATACAATTTGCTGACAGAGATGAACGACAGATGAAATTAAATCGGGAGGAGACTTAAATGTATCAAGATTCTATTGAATAAGTGAATTTCACATAAGCGTCATTGTTATGGAGATAATAGGAAAATTATATAGTTTCATGAAATATATTTCATAGCATCATAACTCCTCTTGATCGCATGCTATGCAATTGGAAACTTAGACTTTTTCAAAAATCTATAAATAGCAACTCATGGTATAAACATGTTCATTTTGAAATTCGCATAGTGTCGTTGTGGGGCTTTATATAATTGACGCATTTCAATGGTAGTAGTAACTTAAATATAACTGGCCAATACTGTTGGTTTTATTTGGTTCATGTGTGTTCTTTTTAATGGATTTGAGAATTTGCCATATACTGGATAATTTTTGCTAATAATGACATTATTACTAAGATTTGTGATTTTTTTTCTTGAAAATGTATACATATGTAGAAACAATATATAATTTTTTAAACCATATGTAAATTTCATTTATTTATTTTGGGTATTACTGATCATTTTTATATTTTTAAATTTCTTCAATGTGGGGTCATTTTGTCCCTTAACATGAACCTTAATTTATTGGTTTTTATACGCCCATCTATGACGGGACGTATTATGGTATACCCCGCGTCTGTCCGTCCGTCCGTCTGTCCGTCCGTCCGTCCGTCCGTCCGTCTGTTAATGTCGTACGCTACGTCAAATATCCTTTGACAGATTTTCTTCAAATTTTAACACAATCTTAATATTGATAAACCCTGATCCCCTTTCGTTTTTGACGGAATTCTGAATTGTCGTTCCAGAGTTATGGGACTTTGTTCGTCAAAATTTTGTGATTTCATTGAATGTCCTACTGTAGCTCAAATATCCTTCGATGGATTTTTTTCAAATTTCAACACAATCTTAATATTGATAAACCCTGATCCCCTTTCGTTTTTGACGGAATTCTGAATTGTCGTTCCAGAGTAATGGGACTTTGTTCGTCAAAATTTCGTGATTTCATTGAATGTCCTACCGTAGCCGTCCGTCCGTCCGTCTGTTAATGTCGTACGCTACGTCAAATATCCTTTGACAGATTTTCTTCAAATTTTAACACAATCTTAATATTGATAAACCCTGATCCCCTTTCGTTTGTGACGGAATTCTGAATTGTCGTTCCAGAGTTATGGGACTTTGTTCGTCAAAATTTCGTGATTTCATTGAATGTCCTACTGTAGCTCAAATATCCTTCGATGGATTTTTTTTTTTTTTTTTTTAGTATCCCTGAAAAATTGAACAAGGTGAGCTTTTTTCTATTCCGATTGTACACTACCACTTACCCATCTACATTTCTCTTTTATTATTGGTCAAAATATCTATAACAGGTTTACTTCAACTCCATATCCTCTAAAGAAATGCATACATATACTCAAAAAAAGATATGGTATGAATGTCAAGGAGACGGCGCTCCATGCTCATGTACTTATAAAATAAACCATGTATTCAAATACAAATAAACTGAAGTAAAAAAATGATTCAAAGGGTTATTTATTACCTTACTACTTCATTGGCGAACGACGGGCGTATCATGCGCTCATGGCGCAGCTCCTCAGTTTTAGTTATAATGCATACACATGCTAAATTAATAAAATCTTCCGACAAAACGTCTTGTTAAAAAAAAGATAGCTCGACTATGTATCTATAGATATTGACAAGGTAAATCACTCGCCATTTTCTAAAGCAACGGAAGTGTGTCATTATTAATAATTAAATCGCTGTCAACCTCGCTCTTTATACACAATAACAGCCACTTAACACTGGGCGCCAGATTTGATTTTTGACGTGCTGATTTTTTTTCTGGAAATCACCATGGCAAACGAATAGGTAAGGAATGATTCATGTGTATGCAGTTTACAATATATTTTGTTGATTGCCCCATTAATTATGAGAAACAATAGTTACAAGGATTTATCACTTCCTCTGTGGATGTTTCTGTTGAAACTGTAAGTAGATAAAGAAAGAGCGAGGTTCCCGGCCTGCTCGCGCATTTCAATAAGCGAGCGGGGTGACAGCGATTTAATAATGCATAATGACGCACTTCCGTTGCTTTAGAAAATGGCGAGTGATTTACCTCGTCAATATCTATGTACATTTTTTAGTCAAACTGTCTTTTTTTTAAGAAGACGTTTGTTGGAAGATTTTTATTAATTTAGTATGTGTATGCATTATAATAAACAATGGGTAATTAAAAAAACAAACATTGTCCAGGGTTTGCTAAAACTTGAAAAATTTGTCAGTCATTCGGACTGACAGACTTGAAATTTTTGTCAGTCCGAATCAGTTTCTGTCAGTCCCACTGTCTGACTAAACTATAACAGCAAAACACAACAAAAGAGAGTACCTTTTAGATGTTTATGGGTTTTTATAACATTAAAATACAATAAAAACATGTTCAAAGTCGATATAATTAAACGATTATTCTATTAATAATAAACCAATGGCATACTTTTTAGACTTTTTTTTTGTCAAACAGTTTTTTAGCCTGCACAGCCTTACAAATCCATGTTCTTGAAAAGTAAGGGTGACCAGGGCCCTCAATCCATTTTAGGGAAAGCGGGTCGCTACCCTCACGAGGGGGAATTTTAGCGGCGTTTCCCTTTTTGGGAGATTTTTTACTTACTCTCTCATTATTACATTTGTACATGTTTGCACTATGTTAATTTCTTTTTTCATAATTTAGTATGTTTATCAAGATTAAATTGAAATAGAATTATGATATAATAATCATGAGACTCATCTTTAATTATTTTTTTTTTATGCCCCCCTTCGAAGAAGAGGGGGTATATTGCTTTGCTCATGTCGGTCGGTCTGTCGGTCCGTCCACCAGGTGGTTGTCAGCCGATAACTCAAGAACACTTGGGCCTAGGATCATGAAACTTCATAGGTACATTGATCATGACTCGCAGATGACCCCTATTGATTTTGAGGTCACTAGGTCAAAGGTCAAGGTCACAGTGACCTGAAATAGTAAAATGGATTTTGAATGATTACTCAAGAACGCATACGCCTAGGATCATGAAACTTCATGGGTAGATTGATCATGACTTGCAGATGACCCCTGTTGATTTTGAGGTCACTAGGTCAAAGGTCAAGGTCACGGTAACCCGAAATAGTAAAATGGTTTCCGGATGATAACTCAAGAACGCATACGCCTAGGATCATGAAACTTCATAGGTACATTGATCATGACTTGCAGATGACCCCCATTGATTTTGAGGTCACAAGGTCAAAGGTCAAGGTCACGGTGACCCCAAATAGTAAAATGATTTTCGGATGATTACTCAAGAACGCTTTTGCCTAGGATCATGACACTTCATAGGTACATTAATCGTGACCCGCAGATGACCCCTATTGATTTTCAGGTCACTAGGTCAAAGGTCAAGGTCACAGTGACAAAAATCGTATTCACACAATGGCTGCCACAACAACGGACAGCCCATATGGGGGGCATGCATGTTTTACAAACAGTTTTTTTTTTAAATCCTTCGGGGAATTTTTCTCCCAAAAAGGGGAAAAAATTATACTTTTCAGGTGGGGGACTGCGGCCGAATTTAGGCCGCAGATTTGATAGATTGAGGGCCCTGGTGACATCCAATCAAGTTTGACTTAATTGCACACACCCATTCACACTTTGGATTACTTCAATTTCTGTTTATTAGCCAATTTCACAAGTTCTAAAACAACACCTAGCTATTGTTAAAATATTTTGTCTAAGCCAGGGCTTGCACTAAGCGGCGTATATTACGCCCGATAATTGTTTCCATACGCCGATAACAAAACCACATGACGTCCACTGTACTTCCTTAAAATTGGTCATACGCCGAAAAAAGCAACCCGTGACGTAAGCTGTCGATTAAAATAACACTTCAATCAACACTGCTTTCTGCCGACTCAATGTGTTTTGCACACGTCTCGATCAGTCTAAACTCCGCCTCCTTATATTTGCTACCGCCCGCAGGTGATTACCGGTAGCAAGTTTATTGTGTGTTGTTTATCTAACGGTTACACAATTTACCCCCCCCCCCCCGCGCGGATCGCAAATTGACCGTTACAAAGCAGTCGCTTAATATTGGTTGCTTTAACAACACACTCGTGCCTCTTTGCGCGTGCCGTATGTTGTCTAATGATTAGGCGATAACTGCTGGTTTTCGGCAGACGGCACGGTAAAAGAAAGACGGCAAAAATAATTAAAGAAAAACAAAACTGATCAAAGTTTAATTAATTACATAGATTCACTACCGTATTAGGTCCCGCGAGTTTTCTCAGTTTGTTAATCCACCGATAATTACGAGTAATAACCAGCTTATATAAACTGGAATCACAGTTCATTTTCTATACTAACAAGTCATTTTACTAGTCAGAAACATTCAGAAAACACATTCCTGGATTAGATTTAAATTATCCGAGTAGAATTAAATTGCAACGTCATGACTTTCGACATTGCAAATGCCGATGAAATGGCTGACCTATTGCAACATTCAACCCGCGTTCAGTTCAAAGCTGGTGATTCAAATTACAAGTAATGTTGGTTCAATAAAGAAAACATTAAATGGATTTAACAAGCATTTGATAAGGTTTGTTAAACCAGATAACAACATGGAAAGTTTGGATTATTAAAGTTAAACTGGTAAGGCATTTATTAAGTGTACATATTTCGGACATGTATAGTATTCGGATAAACAGTAATTGATATTCTAGATGCTCCATCATGACCATTCATTAAGAATTTAAGATTGTGTTTTGTTGCAAATGCAGTCATAGGGATGAGGATAATAAAATGACAATAAATATGTGATGAAAAGGTGCAACATGTTTTGTCTTTTAAGTCGATATTGTTTGCACAAACTTATACCCTGATTTTCCAAACTTCTCCTTATTTTTAAAGCCTTGGGTAGTCTCCGCCTTGTTGTATGATATATCTAGTTACTTTCACAGAATTAAAGTGACCCAAAATGGATGGGAAGAGTTTGTGATCATTAACGCAGTTGACATTCCGTTAACATCAACATTAAAGATGTTTGGACTTCCAACATTTTTGAGTGGGACTTCCATAAGTAAAGGGCAGGAAGTCAGGACTTCCAAAATTTATTTCTTAGTGCAAGCCCTGGTCTAAGCTGAGGTGGTTGATTTCCAGATTCAATTAAATGAATGTCTTGCACACCTATTTCTTGATAGAAAGGCCCATGATAATTACCACCATCCATTCTTGTTGTCTGAAAGAACACAAAACATTTTGCTTCATACTATCAACAACAAATCAACACCTAAATAACCCTATGTCCGAATTTTAAAATATCCGAAATATTGTACATCGGGTGAAAAATCTAATATTGATTTCAGAAATTGTTGGTATGTACATTAAAATATATCCTTCCCAGAACAATATAATAATGAAACTATTTAACAAAAAGCTCACAAATGCCTGTTGAAACAAGATTTCTAATCCAACTTTAAACATCAAAACATCAAAATGAAGGTAAGAAAAAAAGGATTTTGACAGAAGTTGAACAAAAAGCATGTACTTTCTATTAATCCAATAGCATATTATACACTTTGAGTGATCTTTTTGAAATCATTTTTTATCTGATTGTGTCGGTCAGTCGGACCGATTATCTTCACTTGTCGGTCCCAAGAAAAAATTGCCGGTCTGGACTGGCAGACCGACGGTTTTGGCGAACCCTGATTGTCATTGACATCCAGAGCCTATGGTTTGAACATTTTTAATGTTCAACTCACATGATTTCGCGAATGACAGCAAATTAATAAATTCACTTTTAGAAAGCTACTTATACACTGAGTTGAAACACCATAATATCTGTTTGCATGCTCGAATTTACAGCACCAGCAGGTTAAAAGAGAGACTGAAGTGAAAGAGAAAGGGACTCAATTCCATAAATTGGTAAGAATTGTAGAAATTGTATCAATGTGTTGAATGATAAATTTTTAACTCATTATATGCCCCCCCCCCCCGTTTGAAAAAGAGGGGGTATATTGGTATATTGTTTTGCACATGTCCGTCCGTCCGTATGTCTGTCTGTCCACCAGATGGTTTCCGGATGATAACTCAAGAATGCTTAGGCCTAGGATCATGAAACTTCATAGGTACATTGATCATGACTCGCAGATTACCTCTATTGATTTTGAGGTCATTAGGTCAAAGGTCAAGGTCACGGTGACCCGAAATAGTAAAATGGTTTCCGGATGATAACTCAAGAACGCTTAGCCTAGGATCATGAAACTTCATAGGTACATTGATCATGACTCGCAGATGACCCCTATTGATTTTCAGGTCACTAGGTCAAAGGTCAAGGTTACAGTGACATAACTTAGAAAAATGGTTTGCGGATGATAACTCAAGAAAGCTTATGCCTATGATCATGAAACTTCATAGGTACATTGATCATGACTCGCAGATGACCCCTATTGATTTTCAGGTCACTAGGTCAAGGTCACGGTGACCCGAAATGGTTTCGGGATGATTACTCAAAAACGCTTATGCCTAGGATCATGAAACTTCAAAGGTACATTGATCATGACTCGCAGATGATCCCTATTGATTTTCAGGTCAAAGGTCAAGGTCACAGTGACTCGACTTAGAAAAATGGTTTTCGGATGATAACTCAAGAAGGCCTACGCCTAGGAACATGAAACTTCATTGGTACATTGACCATGACTCGCAGATGACCCCTATTGACTTTCAGGTCACTAGGTAAAAGGTCATGGTGACTTGACACAGTAAAATGGTTTCCGCATGATAACTCAAGAAAGCCTTCGACTAGGATCATGAAACTTCATAGGTACATTGATCATGACTCGCAGATGACCCCTATTGATTTTCAGGTCACTAGGTCAAAGGTCAAGGTCACAGTGCCAAGGAACGTATTCACACAATGGCTGCCACTACAACTGACAGCCCATATGGGGGGCATGCATGTTTTACAAACATCCCTTGATTTTAAGGTTTTTGATGCTGCGTTTGTGTATTTATGATTATTTTTGTCATTGTTGTACCTAAATCTTATATGAGTAGTTGAGTCATATAAAATAAATGTTAAGGCCACTAGAACAGAACAATTGTTTTATTGTTAAGCATTCTATTGTTTTATATATTTCAGATCCTGATTTATACTGTAGGATTAACTGTTATTTGAATTTTCGTCTGCATGTGTTTCATAAAGGACTGAAAAGCATTTCTACATTATTAAAAGAAGTGAACTGTGAACTATCTTATTTATGATGTCTTGTTTATTGGGATACAACACAGCCGTAACCATCCGGGTTACAGTATTATAGACTATTTTAACAGAATTATACTTCAACTACATGTTCTTTAACATGTAAAACTTCATACACTAGAGTATCAAAATTGGCGACAGGTTCATTTCTAATGTTTTGAAACGTTGGCCTATGGTTGAAAAGTTTTATCGCACATCTTGTGTTTGAATTTATTTGTGTTTCAGTGTTAATTTTAACTCTAAGGTTGATAAACTTTTGAATCTAGTTTTATTTCTTTCATATTTCACAAGAAATATACTTGAACGATTTGAACAAAAAGGTTTTAACATTATAAACAGTAACAAAATGGCAACAGGTTCATTGTCTTTGGTTCCAAAACGTTTGCGTATGGTTGAAGACTTTTCTTGCACAGGTTGTTTAGAGCAGAATCTTACGGAATCTGCAGACATTTATTGTGAAAAATGTTTAAGGTTTTATTGTAAAAAATGTGTTATCCTGCATAGTCAGTTTTTTACAAAACATATGACATGTGGAAGGGAGGATATTAAGAAATGGCCAGTTTCTAAGGCGGTGGAAGATTTTCTCAGGAAGTGTGAGGTGCATGAGGATGAAACACTGACACAGTTTTGCCATGACCACAGTCAGCTGTGCTGCTCTGCATGTGTTGGAACAATTCACAGGTATCTCACACATTTATATTCCTTTAGTTATTAATAATTAACAGCGCTTTCGCTAGCTTTTAAAAGTTGGAAGTCCTGACTTCCAAACCATAAATCTTGGACGTCCCAAACATAAATTTTGAAGTCCCACTTTTATTTCATAATTTTAATAGACCCCACCGATTGTGATTTCGATGGATACAAACATGTTCCTTAAATCTGTAAATAAACATATAATATTGATAGATCTTTGCATGTTCCAACTCTATCCATTACCGGATAATCCAGTATTATTACGATTTATATTTTCAAAACCAAACTATAGCCAATGACTATGTCAAAAAATTTCATAAACTCAAATGTCCGCCATTTTACACGAGTGCATTTACAAATTTATTTATGGGATGGGGGAATTCCCATTGAACATGTGTGAATCAGGTGACGCAATTTGAGAGCATCGAGGACAGTGAATTTTTTTAACCGTGAGTCCTGCGTCCTGGACTCACAAAAATATCTGGGGATGCAAAGTTTTGAGTTGTGAGTCCCAAAAATGCATAGAATTTTCAAAAAAAATATTAAAGTTTAATACTTGGACTCGCAGTAGCAGCGGTTTTCAGCCTTATATATCAGGAGCCTATTAAAGGCCCCTTCCCAATTGAGAATAAAATCGTGCAGTTTTCCGAAGATCCTTACTAACACCAGCTTTTTCATTTCCCAAAGCAGTAACTTTAGGGAGAATTCTTCCCAAAATCCATAGGTTAGGGCCTCTTTCCAATGAAGCGAGGAAAACCCCTGACTTTTTCGATTCAGGGAGTCGTAGATTTGCAGGTTATGGAGTCCCAGGACTTGGATAAGAAAAATTGTAAAAAATCACTTGGAGGACCGATCATGAGGGATTTCAATAGATTTTAAAAACTGGAAGTCAATGACCCCTGGGCTGAAATTTTGAGGAATCAAATTGAAAAATACTAGGGGTCAATTTTGAAGCGCGTTTATTGTGTTTTTGTCTGTATTATTCATTTTTTTAAATAAAAATATGCTCTAAGAGCAACACAATATCTTAAAAAGTTACGCTGCTTTATTAAATAAAAATACCATGATAAATAACACAACATATTTTAATGAATTGGTACACAAAGATAAGGACACAATATCAATAATTTGTGTGAACAATATCAACTTTAAGTTTTTCAAAAACAAAACATGTTCATTTTACAACTTTTTAACCAGGTTTTCCAGGGAAAAAACTTGTTATTAGAATGCGGGCGGGCTGGCTGGCGGGCTGGCTGGCGGGCGGGCGGAACAAGCTTGTCCGGGCCATAACTATGTCGTTCATTGTCAGATTTTAAAATCATATGGCACTTTTGTTCACCATCATTGGACGGTGTGTCACGCGAAATAATTACGTCGATATCTCCAAGGTCAAGGTCACACTTTGAGTTCAAAGTCAAAAATGGCCTTAAATGAGCTTGTCCTGGCCATAACTATGTCATTCATTGTGAGGTTTTAAAATCATTTGGCACATTTGTTCACCATCATGGGACAGTGTGTCGCACGAAAGAATCACGTCAATATCTCCAATGTCAAGGTCGCCACGACTAAAAATAGATTTTTTTTAAAAACAAACTTACAAAGGGGGTTAATTTTGTTTGTTCATTTCAAAAGTTCAGTTTGAGTTTTCTCCCTTTATCAGATTTTTTTTCACTATGAAAACCTGGTTTTGTGACAATTTTGTCCCTTGTTATTATTTCTATCACTATACTATGTTATTTGTAAAAACAATAAATACTCATTAAAATCTACTTCATCATAACTTATTAAGTCTTTAACACATTTAAGTAATTTAAGATATGTACCGGTAGCACCGTTCCATCATATATTTCCTCATTATATTATCATCATCCCTATGATAGCTTTTGTACAAAAACATAATCTTAATGCATGAAACATCTTGTATATCTATTACTGTTTAGCCGATTACTATACATGTCCGAAATATATACACTTAAGAATGCCTTACCAGTAGTAGTTTAACTTTAATTATCCAAATTTTCCTCGTTATCTGGTTTAACAAACCTTATCAAATGTTTGTTACATCCAGTTAATGCTTTCTCCATTATTGAATCACCACTACTTGTAATTTGAATCGCGTTTTTTAATTGAACGCGGGTTCAATGTTAATTTACAATACGTCCGCCATTTACAATGTCGAAGGTCATGACGTAGCAATTTAATTCTACTCGGATAATTTATGTATCTCGTCGAGGAAATGTGTTTTCTTAATGTTTATGTGTAGTATTATGACTTGTTAGTATAAAAAATGAACTGTGATTCCAGTTTATATAATATGGGCGTTACTCGTAATTATCGGTGGATTAGCAACTTTCAGGTCAAGGTCACGGTGACCCGAAATAGTAAAATGGTTTCTGGATGAGAACTCAAGAACGTTTATGCCTAGGATCATAGGTACATTGATTATGACAGATGGCAGATGACCCTTTTTGATTTTCAGGTCACTAGGTCAAAGGTCAAGTCACAGTGACCTGAAGCAGTAAAATGGTTTCTAACATAATCACACAATGGCTACCACTGCAACTGACAGCCAATTTGGGGGAATGTGTGTTTTACAAACAGCCCTTGATAGGATTTTATCAGTCAATAGTGTTTATGCCCAGCCTTGATTGATGTGTGAGGTGTATATTGATTGACCAAACCGTCCATTTGTACTTTACTTGACATTTGCCTTAGTTGGCAATTATATTTTTCACTAATGCTTATTTCTGGATTTATCGTTATTGTCATTATTCAAGCTCTTGGCATTGCATTTAAACCACTTCTGGGACATTCATCAACAATCTTTGACTAATACAACATGGTAAAATTTTAAGACATTAGTACCACAAAAAAAAAGAACAAAGAGGCAAAAATGATCAAAGTTTAAAAAAAAATAGAATAGATTAATTACAGTACAGCCAACGTGGAACAAACATATTTTGCGAACCGCGGCGGCAATGCGAAACAAGTCGATGCCGAGTCGGCCGTTGAAGCATTTCGAAGCGAAGCTTCGCATCTTTCCGCCGAGACATGCCGAGGCAAGCCGCGATCTGCGACATGACGCCGAGTCCATGCGCATCTTCAAATCAAAATCTTTTTTAAATGATTAGTTAGTCAAAGAAATTTAAAAGAACAATTATAATTATGTTTAAAATCAAAATTAATTTAATGCGCACAGATTCAAAATAGATAAATTAGTTAATAAAAAAACATGCTGTTGTTTTGTTTTTAGTGATTGCATTCCCATTTCTAAAGAAATTGCTATCATCCGGATATAAATAATTATTATTTTAAAAGAATGCAAATACAAAAAATCGAATTAATTAAAACAAAATACGATTATCACAGGCACGTATTAATAAGATTCCAATAATCATTTGCCATCGTCATTTATAGAATCGGCTTAAGTACTTTAAGTTACTTTGTGTGCGTTTATTGCACTGTATGATTATTGTCTTTATATTAAAACAATCAACAGACATATTTGTTTTGGGTTTAATTTTTACGACAAAGTGTATTAGCATATAAGCATATTTAATGTGGCTGGCCCCAAGTTAGTTTGTTTCCTGCCCGTAGTGTATGTATTTCACACATAAATGTCACGTAATTATGTGTTGGCTGATACGAGTGGTCAAGAATCCAGCAGTTGGTTGATTTATAATTGCTTGTTGTTTTTGCAATTATATTTTAGCTGAGACAATTAGCAGTTGAAGCCACATCAATAACCAACACTTAATTGTTGTTTTGTTAATTATCAGCTTATTATAACTATTGTTTGACTATATGTATATAAATTAGTTTCATTTTGTTTACATTATGCAGTTGATATCGCTAATCATTACCCAATAATCCCGTTTATTCCAGTTTTAAAGGAAATTCCGGTAAATATTTACGATAAAAGTGCTCAAGACACACACACATTCGCAATTACATTTTGTATTCTCAAGTATCAAGTACATTTTGGTGTTTGTTACCATTTAAAGATGTGATGAAATAACGCCCAATCGGGGCGGTTTTTTCCCAATTGAACACGCATAAATCATCTGACATGATGAATGTTTTTATACAACACAAAATACACCCAAACTTTCCATGCAACGTTGTACATGTCTGCATAATTTTCGCGCGCTTTTTATGGAGACAAAGGATATTTTAGCACTGTTTATTTGACGCTAGAATTTGTTAATGTAGCATTAGCATTAAAATTCGGAAGTGTGTTACGGATTACAAATTTAAGAAAGCTCATTTCAGAATCAAATGAAACATTAACATTGTGCTTAATTTATTTAACGATAATTTGTTAAAGCGCACTTAGTGCCATATCGCTTATTAAAACGTGAAAATAATTAATATGAAAGTAGCATAAATCTAGGTTTCTATGCTACACAAATGTACATGTAGGTGTATATCTTATCACTCAATCTGCAGCGTATGTATGCGGCGGATTTACTCCATGAAAGTAGGCGAGGTTAAAACAGACAGCGTCGTTGCGCAGATCGATGCCAAGTGCCTCAGCAATACGCCCGTGAACACTCGACACGCCCGCCGCAAACTAAATTTTGGGCCGTGGCGTACATGTAGCCGCAGATTATGTTTGTTCCACGTTGGCTGTAATGTAGATCAAGCATCTAAAAAAAATGAAACCACTTCTGTCATATTAATATAGTATAATTAAAAAACTGTAATTTGGAGTAGACAGATAATACTATACACAAATTGGTTTCATACATTAAAACAATTGTTTCACAAAGTACATAGCATAAAGGGATATGCTATATGGTTTTCAACACATGTCAATTGTTTAAGGATAATATTTTTTCGGGTCAGGTAAAAAAAAGCCTTCAAAGTGCTAACTGTAAAAGTTGTATGGCCATAATTGGTATATAAGTTGCGATTGAAATTTTGCTGATGACAAGTGTTATTGTGTATAATGTTTGAATGCTTTTACAAACATATTACACTACGCGTCCCGCGATTTTTGCCAAAATCACCAACACTCAGTGGTCATTATTTATTTTGGGTTAAAAATTATCGCGATCTCGCGCGTTTCATCACGCGTCGAGGTCGAGCATGATCACCGTGTATGCATAAATATCTCCGCGGTGATTCACCGCGATTCACCCTGTTCACGGTCAACACAGTGAAGAAACATTTTCCTACGTTACATGTACATGTCTAATCTTCACAAAGATTATAGCAATATGGGATTATTAGCATTGTTGGCAGATACAAGAGAGTAGCCTTTTAAAAATTTCAACATGTATTTCACACCCATGTCCCTGACAGGTTATTTTTTACTTTTTAAATGCTGAGTATAAAACAAAACAGTGTTCATACCTAGCTGTATGATGCCGCAACTGGAGGAGTGATAATTGCGTTATTGGTTATGCAATTAACAGTTTGAAGCCATGGAGAACTCATAACTGATTTTAATGTAATCGTCGTATTTTTTCCGAGTCTCTCGATTCCCCGATACATACGTTTCAACTGTCTCAATCACATTCATGCAACTTCTTCCGTCTTTATCCATTGCTCGATAATCCCGCATATGCCCTATTTCCATTTTAAAAGCGAATTCTGGTTAATATTGATGATAAGAGTCCTAAAGAATGTCATACACGCTGTTTTGTAACCGTTGCGCTGTTTCAGTTCCTTCATTATTGAAACAATTATTGTATTGTATACTGACTACACACTTAAGTGTCATGTTCAGTTCATGATCTTCTTCAACGACCAATAAACAACTTAATTTATATTTAGATTAAATGCAACATGTACACATCATTTTCTGGGAATCAAGAAAGCGAGTTTATTTTGTGAAAATTAACCAATATCTGTTTATTGAATTTGTCAAACTTTTATATATATATATATATATATATATATATATATATATATATATATATATATATATATATATATATATATATATATATATATATATATTAGCAATTCTAATGAAAATAAATATCGTTATTTTAAATGTTTTAAGCAATTTAAGTCTTTTTCTGAGAGCATATATGGGAATTAACTGTGTGAGCTACTTCAAAATGTTAACAGCTATACAATCATTGTTTTGACAGACAACGCGTGCTTATCTTAAGTTTGTTTCTGGTAATACACAGGATATTGGATGTTTGGGGCTTGATTGAATAATAAAACAAAGATGCAGTCGGCGGTTTTCAGTAGAACTTTTGTACAAACCAACTTAATCAACAGTGCACATGCTTATCTAACATTTAAGGATCATTCAACACGGGTCCAAGCAACTTGCATGGACCATAATACACAGTCCTATGGTTACATTTAGTAGCACTTGTGGTCAGAAACTAACAAGTTCGAGTAAGAAAGCAAAGAGATTATGATTTGAAAAATTGCATGGGGTCCGAAATGTAACAGAATGCCACCAAACCAAACGATTCACCGCCTAATTTTAAGTGTAACAAAATATGTTTGAAACATTTAAAATAACGATAATTCCGAATGATCACAGCCTCCATTTTCAAAAGTATAGACTGTTCAACATTGCTCGAGAAATTGTAAAGACAAATGTTCAGTAATGTTCCATTAAATGAATTTTACACGCTTCTATTTTATTAAATAGATCTAGCAGCCCAATGGCGATTGGAGAAGAGTACATCACCTGAAGCAATGTGTAAATTTAAATTTAGATGCACATGTAAGTCATTTTCTGAAAATCAGGACAAAGTGAAAGTATTTATTTTACAAATAAACCAACATTTGATTTTATTCAAATCGTCGACATTATTTATATTTGTGTCGTCTGTGTACATGTATTTGAGCAACTCTTAAGCAAATAGATATTGTTTATTTCGACGTTTAAAGCAAGTCTAGTTTCCGATATTAAACTATAAAAATTTCTTCGGTATGGTTACTGACCTACACAATCATTGACAGATGACATCCGATGGTAATTGTATGAATGTATGAAGTATGCAGAGAAGCTGATGAAATGTTAAAACAATCGCATAGAAGTAAAAATATCAGGTTATTATCTGTACCTGTTTCTTTCGAAGTGAATACTCGTTGTGGCTGCGGAGAAACTTCAAGAACAAAAGAATCTGTAGCCGCGAACTTTGTTGGTTTTGCGTGAGCCGTACTGTACCATTGTTATTTCAACAAATAAAGATATTGTTTGTAAATCAGGATTCGACATTCAGCAAGTACGGTGTTTACTTTCATATTGGAATACATTTTCGCGATCTAATGTGATCGTCAATAGTGATGACATTAGTTAATAAGTAGAAATTTAAATCTAGTAGTCACCGCGAATCACGGCGATTTGCAGTGTTTTCGCAATGATTCTACAGCTGATCTTTATCGCCAGATGGTCGCAGTGAAATCACGGCGGAATCACCGTGAATCAACCACAGAGTGGATTCACCCCAATTTGCGGCGAATCACTGCGATTTGCCACGTTGGCCTAAACGCGGTGGTCTGTTATTTATACAAAAATCGCGGGGCGCGTAGTGTACGCTTATATCTTGCTTATTTTGTGAAAACTTTCAAAATATTCTTGTCCTTAACTCTAGGACCTAGGGCTACCACATTTGGTATGTAGTGAGATACAGTAGTCCTCTACAAAGTTTGCTCAAATTATGCCCCTGGGGTTAAATTTGACCTAGCCCAGGGGGTCAAAAAAGTGTACATTTGCTTAAATAGGGCCTATATTTAAGTATTTGCACATACCGAGAATATTTTCAGCCTTTTTCAGCAGTGGAGCGATACAGGGCCATCATGGCCCTCTTGTACTTGTTTGATAACTTGCAGAAAATGCACTTTTTGAAAAAAAAGAAAGAATGAATTTGCCTTTCTTTTTGGAAATTTTCAGACAGCAATTTGGAATTTCGTAGTTTTTCTTCAATTGGGAAAGTATACCTTTTACAGGTACTTTATAAAGAAGAAAAAAAATCGCTGTGTTACATGTCATAAGCCGCTTATCAAAGGCTAGAGTGTTAATACTTAGACTATATTTAGAAATAGAGGACCCTTTTGTAAGAAGCAGGGTTATTTTGCTTTGCATCTGTTCTTTAGTTCGTTGGTCCGTAGACCAATTGTGTTCCACAATATATCTAGGGAAAGCTTTGACCTACAGCCAGGCAACATGTTTTATGTTAACATCGAGGAAAATTAAGAGGTCAATCCATTTTAAGGTCAATAGGTTAAAGGTCACAGAAGATTATAACATGAAATTATAAAGATTTAGTAGTCAGTTTTAGTTCCTGTTATACCCATAATAATATTATAAGCAGATTTTCAATTATGATAAAAGTTATATTACAGTAATGCCATTATTAAATGCATTTAATCATTGAATTTTAATCCATTTAAGACAACTGCATTTATGTAACAAAATTATGAAGAAACATATAGAGTTGCACGAGTTTACCTGACAATTAAAATGTCACGGTGACTCAACTTAGAAAAATGGTTTTCGGATGATAACTCAAGAACGCTTTTGCCGAGGATCATGACACTTCATAGGTACATTGATCGTGACTCGCAGATGACCCCTATTGATTTTGAGGTCACAAGGTCAAAGGTCAAGGTCACGTTGACCTGAAATAGTAAAATGATTTTCGGATGATAACTCAAGAACGTTTTTGCTGCGGATCATGACACTTCATAGGTACATTGATCGTGACTCGCAGATGACCCCTATTGATTTTCAGGTCACTATAGGTCAAAGGTCAAGGTCACAGTGACAAAAAAGGTATTCACACAATGGCTGCCACTACAATGGACAGCCCATATGGGGGGCATGCATGTTTTACAAATAGCCCTTGTTTAAAATGTCATTTTTGTATAAATATGAGACTACTACAATTATGATGAAAACAACAGAAACAACATATAGAAGTGCGCATTAGCTCACATGTCTGGTTACTGTACTTGTTAAGTTGCAGGAATACATGTTGAGTTATATACAACAGAAAAGTCATGCAGATGGATGGAAAAGTGCAAATCTATGAACCCCCATATAAAGCCCAAGAAGTGTTAATTTATTGTCCATGTATGTTTTTATTTGACACTTTATTCTTGTTTGAAGCATTACATAATATCACTGACTTTTCCTTGGTATGTACATGTATAAATTTTTTATTTCAGCCAGTGCCGAGAAGTGACCCAGATTTCGGAGCTGACCAACTCGCAGCCCTCAGACCTAGAGGGGCTGTCAGTGGAGCTGGAAACTGTCCTGGGGGATATAAAAACCCTGCAGATCAGTCAGGAGGCCAGCATTCAGTCATTGCAGAGAACATACAATGAACATAGGGAAGTTATGATAGAGCAAATGTGTGGCAATTTAAATACTTATATAGATAAATGTGATAATAATTCTGTGGGAACATCAGGCGGAAATGAGCAATATTTAAAAAAAGAGATGTGTAGGAATGTTGTTTCTATCTTGAATGAATTCGATAATATTACTGCGAAGGAACTTAACGAGATGAAAGATGAAGTTATAAGCATTAAAGGGTCAGTTACAAGTTCTATTCATAAATGCACCAGTCTTCACAATGACTTGTCACAATTCCATGAAATTGTTCAGAAAATTGGAGATCATAAGCAGCTCTGCCTTATAACCAGCATAAAATGTAAGCATATAATACAGCAGGCACTGACTCTGCTGGGAAAGTCAGGCAAGGCGTTTAATGTCAAGAGTAATACTGAGCACAATGTGCGAATACCAAGTGATTCAGGAGCATGTTATATCCGTGGCGTATGTGTTCTGACTGATGGGCAGGTGCTGGTCGCAGACGGGCAGAACGATAAAGTCAAGCTGCTGAACCAGCAGTACCAGGTGGTGAGTCACTGTGATCTGACTGTATATGTAAGGGACATGTGTCAGATCACACCCAGTGAGGTTGCGGTGGCTCTGGATAAGAATGCTGGCAACACACATAATGTCCAGTTTATTACAGTCACCCAGAGCCAGCTCACTCTTGGTAGGAAGCTTGAGTTACAACATGGATGTACAGGTATTGCCTGCCATCAGGGAGAACTGTTTATCTGCTCTAAGACTGCTCTGTACAAGTACGCACTGAGTGGCAAACAGGTCTGCAGACTCTATGAAGATAGGTCATCTGATTATTCAGGTAAGAATCATGGTGAATTCATCCTGATAACATTCGTATTATGTCTAGTCAAATTGTTTTATTTTAAATCCATACAATGACAAATTTGGGAATTTTTATCCAGTAAATGAACCGAATTGGTATTTATTTTTTTAATCAACAAATATTGACCCTTTAGGCCATTATCTTAGTATTTTGAAAAAAAAATCTTATAAATTATAGTTATATACTTGTGAGATGATAATAAAATAAAATTCAGATGTAATAGCAGAAAACCCGCTGAGGTATTATAAAATATTTGTTATATAATTCATATGTGCCCTTTGAATGCTACAGTACATTGTAGCCAAAACAAGATTCAGAAATATTGATTTATAAACATGAGTAATGAAGTATTTTGACTGTCACTACATGGCATGTCTATAAATAGAAACTGTGTTCCTGGGAGAGAGACACTTTCTGACCCTGTCTTAATTTTGTGGTTGTAAAATGATTGTACATGTACAATATGTTTACCTGTTGATAGAACTGTTCAATTGTTTCAGTATGTGTAATTGTTTCCATCTGTGTAATTGTTTTGCTTCAATTCATATCGCATTTCAACATGTCAAACGTTAACACAATAGCTCTGCTACTGAAGTTTATTGTCACGCTTAACTATTGAATCATTGAAATGTATGCATATATTTTAGATGTGTAAAGGCCTCTTTATAGCAACATATGCATACTACAATATCACTGCAGTATGTTTAATAAGATTATTTAACATTTACATTAATTCAATATCTTGATGTTACTCTGTTTTGCAGTATACAAGTGTGCTGTGAGTCCCACAGGGGACAGGCTGTACATCTCCAGCTACAAGCAGCACAAGCTTCTCATCCTGGCCAGGGATGGCACACTCCTGGCTACATACACAGACCCAGCACTAGTGCTCCCATATGGTCTACATGTGACCCCTGCAGGCCAGGTGCTGGTCTGTGGATTGGGGTCCGCCACTGTACTACAGGTTGGCTGGGAGGGGCAGAGTAAGCTGGCTACTCTGAAGGATGGAGTGAGGAGCCCATTGTCAGTCTGCTACAGCAGCACCACATCATCCATCATTGTGGGACAGTGGGGGGGTGACAACATCCTGGTGTTCAGAGTGGAATAGTGTGTACATGTATGTATGAGTTGTTGTAATTAGTATTTCAATTACCATGTGTTGTTTAGCATACAAACATAGTAGTGTGTGATGTTACAATACAACATTAAATGTGTAGTTAAAGATACAAATGATTTATGTGAACATATTGATATCTAATTACACACTGTGAGGGTTTTTGTTAGAACATTACATCTAATGCATATTATGTTATGTTGTCATAACATTTGTGTCATTATGGTCCTAACATTTAGTTCTTGTAAACTGTGCATGAAAAAACAAAGCATTTCAACTGAAAATTTCATATTTGTACAAAAATGCACATGTACATAGCAACTAAGGCTATTTTTAGACTTTCATTTCTATAAACACCATGCCATTTAAGAAATGTATATGGATGAATATTTTTTATATAAAATATTGTTTAAGTAATCTTTGGAGGCGCATATATTGGAATTTTACGCAATGTTTACAGAAAGGTAACACTTGATGTGAGATTTATTAATTTGCCACATTTTATGCTGTTGAGCATTTGTTATTGATTTTCATTACATTTATATAAATTTGTGTGAATCCTAAATATACATACAAGAAAAACATCAAGCTATTTTGCTGCTCCAGTCGCTGCTGAGTCAGGACAACTATGCTGAGGATGTGGTGGACAAGGATGACCTGAATACACAGAAGGTAACAAAGACGTTTTTAATTATCAGGCCTTTTCATGGCCAATATGGGAAAAAATGCAATTTCGGGATTTTTATTTTTTGTGTGCGAAAAGTCCATTGATTTCAGAAAAACAAATTTAATATAACTATTTCTAAAACTAAAATTTAAAGAATAAAATCATATTACGCTAGTAATATACTTCTTTTAGATCTTATTGAAATATAATTGAGACATATTAATCATAAGTTACTTATTATGCCCCCCATTTGAAGAAGAGGGGGTATATTGTTTTGCACATGTCGGTCCTTCTGTCCGTCCACCAGATAGTGTCCTGATGATAACTAAAGAACGCTAAGGCCTAGGATCATGAAACTTCATAGGTACATTGATCATGACTGGCAGATGACCCCTATTGATTTTCAGGTCACTAGGTCAAAAGTCAAGGCCACAGTTATTCGAAATAGTCAAATGGTTACCGGATGATAACTACAGAATGCTTAAGCCTAGGATCATCAAACTTCATAGATACATTGATCATGACTGGCAGATGACCCCTATTGATTTTCAGGTCACTAAGTCAAAGGTCAAGGTCACAGTGACAAAAAACATATAAAGATCATGGCTGCCACTACAACTGACAGCCCATATTGGGGGCAAGCATGTTTTACAAAACAGCCCTTGTTAAAGAAAGAAAAACGCTTTGCGTATGGGTCCGTTTCACATACCCATAAAAGGAAAAGACCTGCTTATGTATTCCCTATGTATTAAGAATGCAAAAAAGATGAGGTGGAAAAGAAAAGTATGAATTTACTTAAGATAAAATACCCTTTTTACTTGTTTGTATAGTGTAAACTCATATATATATATATATATATATATATATATATATATATATATATATATATATATATATATATATATATATTCATCCGAAATTTCGTGGTCAAAAAGACTTTTACGGACACATAAGTTTATTTTGTGGATTTCTCAGTTCAGAAAAATAAATGATGAATTTGTGTCAGTTACTTTTCTGTGTGTGATAAATTTGTGGATCAGTGAACCCTTAAAATCAACCAAAATAATGTCCCTGAAATAATAATGGTTTACAATGTAACCTGTGTATTAAGAATGTTATATCTCAAGGGACATAGAAGTT
Organism: Dreissena polymorpha; assembly: GCF_020536995.1. Lineage (NCBI taxonomy): Eukaryota > Metazoa > Mollusca > Bivalvia > Myida > Dreissenidae > Dreissena > Dreissena polymorpha. The sequence goes on along the minus strand of NC_068360.1, from coordinate 27,434,016 downwards.
ATGAGGTTTTTTTGAAACCTAAACGCAGATTTCGAAACCTAAACACTAAACCTAAGTTCAAGGTCAAGATCACAGGGGTAAAAATTTGTGTGCGTATGGAAAGGCCTTGTACATATACACATGCATACCAAATATGAAGGTTATATCTCAAGGGACATAGAAGTTATGAGCATTTTTCGAAACCTAAATGCAAAGTGTGACGGAAAGACGGACAGACAGACAGACGGACAGTCAGATCACTATATGCCCCCTTTTCTTTGAAAGGGGGCATACTTAAACCATTTTGTATTAAAACATTGTTGGCTAATGTTATACTTATCTGTGAATTCAAAATGATAATTTTCACTAAACTTTCAGAGCTGTTAATTTATAAGCCAATATGCGGCTCATCAATAATATTAATTGTTGTCGTCTCAGATAAGCATGTCAAGTCCACATAAGCTTATCAGGTAGGACACTTTACGACTAGACTGGATTTTTGTAAAAAGGACACTTCCTTTCAACGAAAAAAACCTTTGAAGAGGAAAGTGTTGTCCCTATTAGTGTGTGCAGACTGCGCAGACTTATAAGGGATAAGAATTTGAGCACATGCATTAATAGGGGGAATTTTGACAAGATGAAATTGACAAGAATGATATGATTTAACAAAACATAAAATGGCGTCTTTTATTGTGTATATCATGTTTACAGCAGGACTTGTTTTACTTGAGGATCAATAACTCAAACCCTTCTTCAGCTCGATGCTTTCCAACTTATCATACAGGAACCTCAGTTACACAACACCCCGAGAATTTCTGTCATCCTCATAAGGCCTTGAGTTTTTATAAAGTTGTGAGATATTTAATAAAGCTTATAAATATGATTCCATGAAATGCATTTGTTCTCAATAAGAAGGACCCCGGTCTCATTCCCAGAACAGTGTAATAAAAGTTTTAGAGTTAGTTTTCATGCATGCAATGGCAACAATGTAAGGTTGCATGAGAAAACAGGACTTAATGCATGTGTGTAAAGTGTCCCAGATTAGCCTGTGCAGTTTGCATATTCCATATTGGTTCGCTCAACGTTACAGCTACTGCTCAGCAAAGAAGACAACTGTCTGGTGAAAGGCTGGCTGTATAACAGTCCAGTGATGTCGGGGGACGCGGCCTTTCCATGGCTGGGGATTGCATTTTAATTTTAAAGCGGCGCAATAGGGGGCATTCTGTTTCTGACAAACACATCTCTTATTTAGATCTTATCGAAATATGATTGAGATATAATTATCCTGAGGATATTATTTTTTTTAATAAACGCTTTGGGTTTGGGTCTGTTGAACAGACCCATAACTTGGCAAGGAAAATGTATGCATGTGTATTTCCTGTTTATTTAGAATGCAAAAAAAGATGAGGTGGAAAAGAACAGTATGTAGTTTCATTAATGTCATCCATGCATTTAGGGAATTTTTTTAATATAGGAAGTCTCTTCTAAACGAAATTCCGTCTAGCGGAGTAGCCTGTGTGGCTGTATGGGCTCATCTGGGAAGACACTTTACGCAATATTAATAATAAATTACTGTTTTCTCAAAAGGAGGCTCAAAGCAAATCCACCTACAGTCTGTCACAGAGTTTAACAAGATGAGCCTCATTCTGGGAAACGGGTTCTTAACGCATTCAAAGTGTCATCCACACATTAGTCTGTGTATTGCACACACAGACTAATCATAGAGGATACTTTCTAATTTTGTATCTTTACATCATGTCATTCTTAAAAAAAAAAAAATGAATTTATACATATCGTGCTGTTTTATTTTTCGGTGATGTGTATAAAATGCTTATAATTGCTTTGATTCTTAGCGTTATTCCTTACATATGATCATTTTTTGATTGTATATTTAACTATTTTAAAATATTGATGACTTAAAAATATGACGTATATATTTTCTGTTCTTACTAATTCAACAAATTATTGCAAAGTTATGTTAGTAAACATACATCTATTTGAAATCAGTTCGATCAAATTCCAGATGGGTCTAACTTTTGTCGTCTGTCCCAGCGAGGTTTAGTTATTGGTTTTCGCCTGTATTGAGCAAGGAATACACCTCTCTAAAAAAGATTTAAAATTATTGTTCTAAATGAACAATTGTGTATCAAAATTAAAAAATAAATACAATAAAGCTTTTCAAACACTTTACTAAAAAATGTTGAAAAAAACTCTAAATTCATTATTATTTGTTGGAAATTAATTAATGTTCATTTGGTGGGTTTACTAATCCACGAAATAAACTCAAACACATAACAAAATGACCTGGGGCTAATTCCTGTTATTACAAAATCAGGAATCCACAAATTTACCATGAACAAGTATTTTTTTATAACCTGGAGGTGCCAAGAAATATAAATCATTATCCAGTATCAGGGGGGTAACATTCCAGTCTCCAGCTTGAATTGGTGACTAATATTTTGCTTCGTTTTATCTGTCAGGGCCATTTTTGAAATAAAAGTCTGTCAGAAAGGAGCCATGACTCAGGGCTATTTTTCCTTCTTAGGGAATGGCATTTTTTCACGAATTTCAGAATTTCGTTACTCAAATTTTCACAATTTAAAGAAGTTTGCAACTGAAATTTTCACTATGTACTCTTTTTCGCAATTTTGAAAAATTCAAGAACGAAGGATGACACAAAAATGACTCAAAACAAGCCCTGTGATTTGATTTGTGTTTGTGGACGTTTTGGGTATATTTTTTCTGAAACTTTAATTTTCCCCTAAACATATCAAACAAAGTTAATGTTGCAATTTACTTTCAAAAAAAGATCGCGTCTTGGTATTGGTAAATGTGAAATTTTCTATGTTTGGGCGTCATCAAAGTACGAACGAACTAGTTTTGTCAGCAGGTAGTCATTAAGGGCAAGTAGTCTGTAACATAATTTTACTCCCAGGTGTATATGAACAGCCATTTATTTCCCTTTAATATGTCCCCCACTATAGTAGTGGGGGACATATTGTTTTTGCGCTGTCTGTTGGTTGGTCTGTTGGTTTGCGCCAACTTTAACATTTGCAATAACTTTTGCAATATTGAAGATAGCAACTTGATATTTGGCATGCATATGTATCTCATGGAGCTGCACATTTTGAGTGGTGCAAGGTCAAGGTCATCCTTCACGGTCAAAGGTAAAATATATGGGTCAAAATCGCTCATTTAATGTACACTTTTGCAGTATTTCAATATTGAAGATAGCAACTTGATATTTGGCATGCATGTGTATCTCATGGAGCTGCACATTTTGAGTGGTGAAAGGTCAAGGTCATCCTTCAAGGTCAGATGTCAAATATATGTGGCCAAAATCGCTCATTTTATGATTACTTTTGCAATATTGCAGATAGCAACTTGATATTTGGCATGCATGTGTATCTCATGAAGCTGCACATTTTGTGTGGTGAATGGTCAAGGTCAAGGTCATCTTTTAAGGTCAGAGGTCAAATATATGTGGCCCAAATCACTTTATTTTATGAATACTTTTGCAATATTGAAGATAGCAACTTGATATTTGGCATGCATGTGTATCTCATGGAGCTGCACATTTTAAGTGGTGAAAGGTCAAGGTAAAGGTCATCCTTCAAGGTCAAATATATGGGTCAAAATTGCTCATGTAATGTCACTTCTGCACTATTGAAGCTAGCAATTTTATATTTGAAATGCATGTGTATCTCATGGAGCTGCACATTTTGAGTGGTGAACGGTCAAGGTCATCCTTCAAGGTCAAACGTCATATAGGGGAACATTGTGTTTCACAAACACATCTTGTTTAAAGCACTCATAATAGACACTTCTGTATTTGCAAGTGGAATAATAAAATGAGCACTGACACTTAACATTGCCACAAAAACGCATGTAAAATAATATTTAATGGGTTTTTACAATTAAGTTCCGTGCAATTAAAAAGACCCTTCATTCTCAATTTGAAGATTTTATGCTAGGAATTTTCCCAATAGTATTTATTATGATGCAAATTTTCCTTATTTGTGTGGTACAGATGCTTTTTTTGCAAAAAATGCTGGTGTATTACTAACTTACATGTACAAGTTCAAAATACTGACTGGGCGAAAATATTTCATATTGGTCCCCTTAATGTTACAGCAATTGCTGAGCACAGCGGAAGACTGTTTAATGAAATGCTCAGCCGTATCAAAGTCCACCAGTGTGCGGGGACGCGGCCTATCCATATCCGTATATTACATCATTTTAGCTGTCACTAACAAGGGAGATAACTGTAGATCTGCACCAGCAGTGAGTTCTTCCTCTTTAGTTGCTTTTTAATTATTTTAGCTGACACTAACAAGGAAAATAATTACAAATCTGCACCAGCAGTGGGGTTTGCCTTTAAGTTGCTGTTTAATCAAATATGTCTAACAACTTTATTACATGTTGATTTACTTTGGAACTATTTTCTAGTGTGAATTTTAACAGATTTTAACAATCAAATATCTGTAAAGGCATGGTAAAATATTGTGTCTGTGTTTTTTGCAACTTTGCAAAGACATTAATATTTGATTATTTCCTCCCGTTTATTGAAAAATATATTAACAGTAAAACATCTGTAAAGGCATTATAAAAGTAAAGAGATTAATATAATGAGTACAATTAGAAAAAATCATGCTATAAAGATAAATAAACTGTGCTGTGGGGAAATGGGGCTTAATGCATGTGCTTAAATTGTTGTCACATATTAGCCTGTGCAGTCAGTACAGGCTAATGAGGGACATCAATTTGCTCTTTAATGTGGTTTTGCTGGCTGGAAAGAAGTATCTTCTTTATAATAATCCAAAGTGTCCTCCCTGATTTGATTATGTGGATTTCACATGCTACACATCCTAATATCGATGAGCTGCATATTGGCTTATGAAATTACATCTCTTAAAGTTAAGTAAGGATAATAATTATGAATTTATAGGTTAGTAAAGCTTTAGCCAACACTTGTTATGTCTTAATACACAATAGTTTAATTGTATTAACGTTCATGCTATTTACGTCAAGGAACCAATAAAATGCTAGATTAGACATTCATGAGATAGACGTTTTGCTCTTGAAAACCTTTGCATCCAATCAAGAAGCAGAGTTTTTAAAGAATGTAATATAAACATCTGTTACAAGTTCATATCACCCACTGTGCCTTAACATCTTATCAAGAAGCAGATTTTTTAAAGAATGTAATACAAACATTTGTTACAAATTCATATCATCCACAGTGCCTAAACATCCAATCAAGAAGCAGACTTTTTAAAGAATGTAATATAAACATTTGTAACAAGTTCATATCACCCACTGTGCTATTGTTGTTTTTAGGAGAGCACAAGCATTGATATGTAGTTAGCCCAGCAACAGCTCCAGTCCGGCCTGCAGGAGCTCCAGTCCAGGGCGACCCTTCTTCTCTCCTGACCCCAAGTTACTCCCCTAGACCTCCGGCCTCAAAGGGTCAGCAGTGTTTAACAATTCCGTTATGCAGGAAATTCTGAGCACGTCGAGATTTCATGCGCTGTTCTCAACTACCGCTATGTCCGTGTCGAGTTTCCCACACTCGCAATTGAGTAGTTTTGTTTAGCTGGAGTGCCCGAGTGGGACGAGTGCTAAAGACACCAGAGTTATAGCAGTAGTTTTGGTAACGCTAACAGTCAGTTATCACTGTTGGACATCACTAAGAATGACCAGTTTAATGACGTGTTCCATTTTTTTACGGGACGAACAGAAATTCAGCAAAGAATTTGAGAAAATCAAGAAACAATTCAAGCCATAAATTCAACAGTGTTACCTTGCCAAGGGGAATACTTTTGATGTTGATAGTTAGGGCAACAGTACCGACTTTCACGGTTTGTCCTTTCAGGGGCAAAAGTGTCCTAAGAGAACGCGCTTTTGACGCTAATGCTGACGAAGAAAGGCAGTAATGACTAGGTTGTGAACATACAGAACACGATACATCAATGAGGTGTGTTCTTCTGGCGCGAAATCCGCGAAATATTGGAAACACTGCTAAAAGCGAACACGTGCGGTTTTGTTACGAGAACTTGACACTCCGAGCCTAAAGGGCATCGTATTGATTCGAGGCCAAAGAAGGCCTGGAAATATGACAGCATTTTTGTTTTATGATCCAGTACGCCATTCGACGCTCAACCGAAGTTAATCAGAACTCAAACTCAATCCTCAACAATATCAGCGAGGCCAGCGTGTCATCTCAGCTTGTTGAGCTTCAGGTGAGACCTTACTGTTTTATGTATTTTGAAAATTGGGGCTGATAATTCAGTCCCATTCGTAATCTCAAAACGTCTATATTTCCCATAATTACTGGCTAAAATTCTCAATTCAATATTTGTTTAAATAGGTTGAAACATTGAGTTCATTTCCTTATTCGGCACCATAAGTTGAACCTTAATGCAATTAATGTTGATAGCTCTTGTTCTCAATGTTTTAATATTTGTTAACGATAAAACAATCCCAATTTAAATCAAAAACAGCAGGATTTTTCCTAAATTTTCCTAATTCCAAATATTGTTTCATGTACAATAAACTCTGCACAGAGCTAGCCCCTAGTTCTAGCACATTTAATAGTCTTTTATAAGAATAATTGGCTTAATTTGCAAATTTCACTAAGTGTTATTAATATTTTGAAGTTGTTGGTGTTCTAAACATTGTTTATTTCACATAAAATTGGACATGATTATTATTTAAAATATGGCCGGGATGTTTGCAAAACAATTGCACTTTATTCAAATTATTGCTTTCAGAAGTGAAACTTTAAGTCTTATGTATGTCCTACAAAAACTTGGCTATATATTCGAGAAATCAACAAATATCAATACAGCGAATTAATTTAATCAGAAAATGCTATAATTAGTCTAGTATAATGGCCCTGGTAGCCAGATAGAGTGGCGTAGGTTTTTCTCATCATAGATGTCCATCGTTTTTTTTTGTATTTCTGTTTAATCCATATACAAAACATGTTTGATCAAGTACACATACACTTACAGTATTTAACTCACATCTATTGTTTCTGATGATATGTCATACAGTTGTATTGTTTTACTTTTGATGTTGTTCAGTCTCACATTCTTAGTTTTATACATATAAAGGTGTACAGTATCATGTTTTAAGTTTTATAATGACATATTTAAAGAGTATCACATTAAAAATTATATAGTGTTACATGAATTTTAAAGTTGTTGATTCTCACATTTTGTTGTATAGTTGCACATTTTAAGGTGTACAGTCTCACACTTTAATTTGCTCAAGTTATGCCTGTTTTTGTTTTTTGTTTAGATAAGTATTTTACCTTGCTACAAACTGTACTTAACAGTGTATTCTTCGCGGTTTTAAACAACAAAATCTCAATGTAAAGTTCGTGAAAGTAATTCAACGCTATTCTGAGTTCAAATTGGTGAAAAAGTAATTGCAATATCCTGAATATCAATTATAGACGCAATGTTTGTCATTAAAAAAGGTGTGTAAAGTAAGTTTGTTTTAATATTCATTTGTCACTAAATACAATTCGGGTTTAGTTTGCTTTCCATTGCCTTTTCAGCAAACATTCTGAGCCAACAAGACAAACATTATTGTACAATCCCGACTCCCTTTTGCAAAAATACTACAACTCTCTCAAGAAATTCAGCACGAAATCCTCTTTTTATATATTAAGATATTTTCCCATGTTTGCTTCATCAACACTTCCAACGGCGGATCCTTGGTAATTTAGACTGCAGTTCCAGCGTGGATGGGGCTTAGCAATAAATTGATGCTGGGCAACGACAAATTGTTCGGGACAAGTCGCTGGAACCGAAATGATCTGATCCAACAGATAGCTTATAGTGATGCGTCCATTAATGTGACTTACCTCGATATGTTGCTTTTAAATAATGCAAACCTTACACCAGAAGAACAGTCTGCGAGCAATTAAGGCCATTAAACAACCGTTGTTGTCTGGAATTCACCGCTTTGGGTTGACGAATTTGGGGTCGGGACTCGCTCTATCTCTGTCTACGGCAGCAGCAGCAGAAACAACAAAAAAACACGTAGTATTTGAGGGGTGCTCTGGGATACGGGTTTCAATGTTTGTGCTTATTGTGTCATCCCAGATTAGCCAGTGCATACTGCACACACAATGAGTCCCATTTAATGAGGCTCATATAGTGTATCAGTCTTCTTTCTGCCGGATTAAGGAAAAGTCCCTAGCATCAAATGGGAATTTTGTGTTTTTATGTCCCCCACTATAGTAGTGGGGGACATATTGTTTTTGCCCTGACTGTTGGTCTGTCTGTTGGTCTGTCTGTTGGTCTGTCTGTTGTCTGTCTGTTGGTGTGTCTGTTTGCGCCAACTTTAACATTTTGCAATAACTTTTGCTATATTGAAGATAGCAACTTCATATTTGGCATGCATGTGTATCTCATGAAGCTGCACATTTTGAGTGGTGAAAGGTCAAGGTCATCTTTTAAGGTCAGAGGTTAAATATATATGGCCAAAATCGCTCATTTTATGAATAGTTTTGCAATATTGAAGATAGCAACTTGATATTTGGCATGCATGTGTATCTCATGGAGCTGCACATTTTGAGTGGTGAAAGGTCAAGGTCATCCTTCAAGGTCAGAGGTCAAATATGTGGCCCAAATCGCTTATTTTATAAATACTTTTGCAACATTGAAGATAGCAACTTGATATTTGGCATGCATGTGCATCTCATGGAGCTGCACATTTTGAGTGGTGAAAGGTCAAGATCATCTTTCAAGGTCAGAGGTCAAATATATTTGGCCCAAATCGCTCATTTTTTAATTTATCAAACTTGGTAAATAAAAATCAAATAACAGTTGATATCATATCAGTTTAAATCACAGATGGTCGGCGCAGAGTGTTGTCTATTTTTCAGCCAAAGGTCAGCCCCTGAACCCAAAGTTTATCATTGTATAACAAAAATTAATATAATTTAATATAATTGTTTCATTCGTTTTAATTTTAGTAAAACAATTATTTAATGCCTTTAGTACATTAAACAATTATTTTCTTTTTTTATTTTCAATATTTATTTAAGTGCCTGCATTTTGTTTAAAGAGCCGGTTCTTACAGAACCCTATTTAATCATAGAACATGGGGCTCCACATTTTCCTGCCCAGGGGTCAAGATTACCTTATCCAAATAGTAGATTGGTAGTGTAATTTACTTTGTATTATGTGCAGTTGTTTTACTCCAAATTTCAATTCAAAAAATTTGTGTGTGTTATATATTGATAATACTCTCTCATGGGTGCTAACGTAAAAATCATCAGGTAATCGTAAATATTTGTATTGTTTTGTATTGCCTTGAAAGTGTGTAAGGGGGGGGGGGCTTATAGATTTATCCTTGTCAGTAATTATATCTGTCCTTGCTTCCATCATTCCCTATGTCCATCCCACCTTTTTGCTGTTGAACTGCACTTAATAAATATTGGTTTCAGAGGGATGAAACATGTTAGAATCAAGTGTATAGTATATAGATGGCTATTTTTGTATCAAGTCTTTAGTGTATATCCCATTTGTATCAAAAGCCTACAAACATGATGTATTTCTTATATTTTTTTTTACTTAAACAACATTGATTGACTTCCAATATAACTGATACAATTTCAGAATGATTTGAATAATTTGGTTTACATGGGACACATTTATGGGATGCACTGAGATTTTTTAATCTGTTTGCAGAAGCCTTATCCTCAAAAGTTCAGGTCCAAAAAAAGATGGTGACCAACTGCAACTCAGCCACTTCATTTCAATAGGTAATAAAGACGCTATAGCGTGAACTAGGTGAACTGGAATTTTCTTAAGACCAGAAAGATGTTAAATGAAGATATCCAGCGATATAATTATAGTTTGTCAATAATAGATTCTTTCAACAATACCATAATAAATATTATTTTAATTAATTTAACAAGAATTATTCCACCATATTGACTAATGTATTAAGCATGAGTGCGATGATTCTCGATTCTGTTAATACTCAATCAAATAGCAATGCCCGACAAACCACTAAAACAGATTTGTTTGAAGAACACGCGTATAAATATTTAAAATATTTACGGATACTTCGCGTGTGGCCGGTTGACTCATATGTTTTAATTTCACTTCCTATATTCTTTTGGTTTTCTGTTCTGTATCTATAGGTTTATGACCAGCAAGATGTAATAATGTTATATAAGCCGCAAAAACTCCGCGGAACATCCCGTTCTGCGTGTGATGCAGCTAAGAACTGCACAGAAAAAGACATTCGCTATCCTTGATCTCATTCATTTAAATCTTTACCTTTCATAAACTCCAACCACAATCAACGCCGTATATCATTTTTATGCCCCCCTTCGAAGAAGAGGGGGTATATTGCTTTGCTCATGTCGGTCGGTCGGTAGGTCGGTCGGTCGGTCTGTCCACCAGGTGGTTGTCGTATGATAACTCGAGAACGCATACGCCTAGGATCATGAAACTTCATAGGTAGATTGATCATGACTCGCAGATGACCCCTATTGATTTTGAGGTCACTGGGTCAAAGGTCAAGGTCACCGTGACCCGAAATAGTAAAATGGGTTTCGGATGATAACTCAAGAACGCATACGCTTAGGATCATGAAAATTCATGGGTAAATTGATCATGAGTCGCAGATGACCCCTATTGATTTTGAGGTCACTAGGTCAAAGGTCAAGGTCACGGTGACCCGAAATAGTAAAATGGTTTCCGGATGATAACTCAAGAACCCATACGCCTAGGATCATGAAACTTCATGGGTAGATTGATCATGACTCGCAGATGACCCCTATCAATTTTGAGGTCACTAGGTCAAAGGTCAAGGTCACGGTGACCCGAAATAGTAAAATGGTTTCCGGATGATAACTCAAGAACGCATACGCCTAGGATCATGAAACTTCATGGGTAGATTGATCATGACTCGCAGATGACCCTTATCAATTTTGAGGTCAAAGGTCAAGGTCACGGTGACCCGAAATAGTAAAATGGTTTCCGGATGATAACTCAAGAACGCATACGCCTAGGATCATGAAACTTCATAGGTAGATTGATCATGACTTGCAGATGACCCCTATTGTTTTTGAGGTCACTAGGTCAAAGGTCAAGGTCACGGTGACCTAATTAGTAAAATGGTTTTCGGATGATAACTCAAGAATGCTTTTGCCTAGGATCATGAAACTTCATAGGTAGATTGATCATGACTCGCAGATGACCCCTAATGATTTTGAGGTCACAAGGTCAAAGGTCAAGGTCACGGTGACCCGAAATAGTAAAATGATTTTCGGATGATAACTCAAGAACGCTTTTGCCTAGGATCATGACACTTCATAGGTACTGATTTTCAGGTCACTAGGTCAAAGGTCAAGGTCACAGTGACAAAAATCGTGCTCACACAATGGCTGCCACTACAATGGACAGCTTATATGGGGGGCATGCATGTTTTACAAACAGCCCTTGTTAAAGATATTTCTTGTTTACCATTGATGCATAAGAGAGTTCAGTGATGTCTATAGATTTGAATAAGATGAATTTTTCTGTTTTCGATAGCTGTATATCAACTTTAATGACCAATTGTGACCTATCAACTATGTGATTATAGTCTTATTGGTAAACAAAGCACAAGCCAGTAATAGTGTAAGTAGCTTTTCATTGATTGCATCAGGAATAGCCCATATGACTATTACACCCAGAACAATCCTAAATGTTACGTGTTGCAAATCAACACATTTAATGATCATTTGAGTTGATTTGAGCACGAAGTTCTCAAAGTGAGAAATTGCGATCACCTTATGTTTGGGATCATGCTTGTTACCAATCTAGAAGCATGAGTTGTTATTGAATCTTGATGAAACTTGGTCATAGGCCTATTGTTTATATATATATATATATAATTGTTTTCCAGTGGTTTGTGTTCAGTGTCAAGCAGTATCCTAGCAATCAAGCCAAGTCAGCGCAGCAGCAACAACAGATGCAGCAGCAGTCGTACGCAATACATCAACAACACTGGTGCATATGCATTAAACTATAAAGAAGTATGAATGCAAACATGTCTGTATAAATTTAGTTTATTTTCAACCATTTAATATTTACTTGTTATATTTTATCAAAATATATGTAAGCATATTGATACATATAACTTTGCTTTGATTTATTTTTCGTTTTATTTCACTCTGCCTCTTCTTACCATGTTGAGGATGGCCCGCACATTGCCCCTGTACTGACCTGGGGGTTATTTGTATGGTCTATGGGCTTGGATGGTCATGGAAGTAAGAAAGTGTATGATTTTAAAGGGATTTGTTCACAGATTGTGTATTTATTGTATGTTATTCCATGAACTGTACTATTTCCATTGTAATTCTATCTATTAAAATATATTGCAAATTCTTTAACCCATTTATTTAACATTGATCCATCGTTATCTGCAAATAAAGATCCATCTTTATCAGTGAAGAAAATGACACTATCATAGGGCATCAGCAAGAACTTATTAAGATCCGCAACATTTAGGTTGGTGACTGTGTATCATTACTATTTCTCTAGATCTATTTATTCATTTCATTACGTACATGTACGTGCAGACCTGAAAAGACTGGAATAATTTAAACATTAATAATTCATTTAAGTCTTTTAAGCAGATACTTGGGGAGCTTTACACCCCAAGGTACGTGATAAATAAATTTTATGAAAAAGAAAAAAAACTCTAGCTATGATCTATTTTAAACCACAGGCCTTGGTTGTCAGTGATGTTCTGGCTTGGTCATTTTTAACTGTCTACAAAATCCAAGGGAAGTAATATGGCTTTAAAGGGAGATGATGGCTATACCTGCCAAATGATAAATTAAAATTTTATTTCAAAGTGGCACAGTAGGGGGCATTGTGTTTCTGACAAACACATCTATTGTTGGGTCACTAGGTCAAAGGTCAAGGTCAATGTGACCTCTAAAAAAAATTCTGACAAGCTTTCGCAGCCAAGAGTTGGCAGCCGCTATGCAGTGCTCTTGTTTCATTTGGCACATGATTGACTTTATTTCCAGGAAAACCGGATAACAAAGCGTTGATTTTGTTCTGGATGCATTAGCAGTCACAGTACATGAACCGACAGTAGTCATCGTCTCGAGATTCTGGCCTCTGAACCATCAGTCTATGAACATAATGCAGAGCAATCTAGGGGTGAGTTTTCAAGTCATGTGTTTATTTTTGGTATGCCCACTAATTCAGAGATGTGTGTGTGCATGTAGATTCACCCTTGTCCGTCGATACATCAATCCAGCTGTCAAATTTTGTGTCTAGTGTAACCTTGAAAAGTATTGCTTCTTGTGTGATGAAACCAAATTTATTTACCATAATGCAAACGTTCCTACTTGTGTATTTTGTTTCATAATTTCTTTGATATAAATTGAGTTTTGAGACACAAGTAGAAAACCTTTCTCTTACTTCATACAAGTCATTTGAGTTTTCTCAGAAAAACTCTCGCCAAATGCATATTTTTGGGGCCATCATCTAGTAGGCCCTTCCTTATTGTTATTTATGATTAGTTAATATTTGTCCGATAGCAAAAAGTATCTTTATAAACAATTCGGGTACAGCCTAATATTGGCCGGGTGACTTAAAGCGCATTTTTTGTACCCTGGGTATATTGTGGTATACTTTAAGAGAACCTTGAATACTCTTAAGTAGTACGCGAACCGACCAGGACCAATCGAGCCATCATTTCCTCTATGGATTCAAATCAGATCATTCGAACCACCCTGTGGAAGTTCTGTGCTTGTTCTTTATTTCCTTTGGTTTCTACAATAGAAGGACAAACTGTATTACATCTTTCTTTTTTCAGACGCCAATTGACGAAATCAAACTGACCAATCAGCAACAAAGCCTGTTGCAGCAGTTGTTACCATATTGACCCCAGTCAAATCATGGAAGCTTAGACATAAATACTGTTTAAGATGTGCCAGTCTCTACAGACCTCGTGGTCTGTTAACCCTTTGCATGCTGGGTAATTTGTCATCTGCTAAAATGTCGTCTGCTGAATTTCTAAAATTAGCATTTTCTTCAATTTTTTTCAAAGAATACTATCAGAATAGCAAACAGTTTGGATCCAGATGAGACGCCACAGAACTCATCTGGATCCAAACTGTTTGCAAAGGCCTTTAAAATTCAGCTCCAGCGCTTTAAGGGTTAAGCACTTACTCTGACAGGTCTCATCTTTGGATTTTGTGATGGGTGGACAATGAATAACCTTGTTCAGATTGAAATGGCAGAATGAAAAAGCACAACAAATCATGCGAAAAGCCATATATTAATTAGACCAGCCATGGTTTGTTGGAAGAAAAACAATCTGTCATGTATTATGGAAACTTTGATGCTGTCAGTCATTAACAATTGATGAGATATGTTAAATGTTTTTAAGTATAATGAGATTAAGGTAACTTGATAAAGGCGTGTATGTTAAGTAATACTTTAAGCCCACATATTGCACGTCTATATAATTACTTTGTTTGTATTACGAAACTTGCATCTGATAACTTTATATGCATGGAAAATAAATTTTACTTCAGACATTCTTTCATCATTGAGCTTGAGATAATTCATAGCTGTTTAAATGATGCTGGTTACTTGGACGCAATCACAAAATATGTATTGGATTCTGTTTATGTAATAAGCATGTTTCAGTTTTCTGTTTTTACATGCAATATAGAAATGCTAGCTAAAATAACTGTGCAGAAAGGTTGAGAGTTTGAGGCTTCCGATTTGATCTGTATGTCTTTTTGTATACAATAATCTTACTAAGTTTGCTCATTTGGGTCCGTATTTTATCAAGAATCTTGTTAAGTATGGCAGTATTTGAAATTAATATAAGTTGAATGTAGACCAAATTATTTAATTTAATCTTTCAATTGTCATTTCTGTATTTACATCTTAAACTTTATTGATTTGAATGGAGATTGTTTGTTAAATTATAAGATAATTACTTGTTCTTTATTTGGAATGCTTTAAATGTTTTGAAACTGAGCATTTAAAAATAAATTTATTAAATAATTATGATAAAGCCAACTTCATGAATAATAGCCAAAGTTGTGATTGTTATTGTCTATTTTTTGTTGTTATATACATTATTTACATGCTCATAAATGTTGACAATTGTGTTCGGACATAATATATGTTTTATGTCTTACATTTGTGTATATACACATTTTGAAGACCGGATTTTCATGCTCTCAACTCACTTACCGGTACTAACCTTACCAAAAATAAATGTTTTATCACTGTATGATGGTAAATTTTGCAACTGATATATAGAGCAATTTTAAAATAATTGTATGTTCGATGTAAATAACTCATATATTGTTGCCATTTTGATGAGATAAACTTGTTTTCACTCCTTTGTACACATCATTTGTAAACGGTACATCTTGTAGATTTTTGGTTACACAAACAATTTAGCTCCTGTTAAAACATTTATACAGGATAACAGATTCTGAAAGTTAGCAATAGGAACAGGTTGTTAGATGCAATGCTTTTTAGTTTTCAAAGTTAACCAAGTATTTAAAAGATTTGTTTCATTATGTTTTACATTCTAAAGAATAATTATTATCTCAAAACGTAAATCACTAAATTACAAATCAAGAGAGAGTTATGTAATATGCTTGCAATTGCTAAGAAGTGCAGTTGTTGTTTTTTTCTTTTCAGGTTAGAGCAATGTCATTTGCTTAAAAAAGTTGTCTCCCTTGTAAGAAAATTAATGTGTTCACATCTCAACATAACAAGTAAATTCATACAGTACATGTATTTCAAATTATTCACATGATATTCACCAATAAGTCTAATGGAATTTGTAGAATAAAATATAACATGTTATTATGACGATTATAAGTGAATGTTTGGCACAAAATGCCTCTTTTAATCTCTATATTAAAAACTTCAGCAAATGTCTAAGACCAGATTTTCCTAAATGGTGTGGTTGTTGACATTAATATTAAATTTAGTTCATGAACCATAAATGTTTTGTTGTTGAACATATAAAAAAAAAGCTTTATGTATATTAATTTTATGTCATATTTCAAACATATCATATTGATACGTTTGAAAGAAAATAAACATTTTGCTTTAATGTGTATACATGAAGTGTATACATGATTAACGATTGGTACCATTCAAGCATGTTAATAATGAACTATAGTTGTAGTACTAGATGCACTTTTAGCTCATCTATTTTTTGAAAAAAATAATGAGCTATTGTCATCACCTTGGCGTCGGCGTCCGGTTATGTTTTGTGTTAAGGTCCACTTTTCTCAGAAAGTATCAACGCTATTGCATTCACACTTGGTACACTTACTTACTATCATGAGGGGACAGGGCAGGCAAAGTACGATAACTCTGACTGGCATTTTGACAGAATTATGTGCCCTTTTATACTTAGACAATTGAAAATTTGGTTAAGTTTTGTGTTTAAGTCTTCTTTATTCCTAAAGTATCAAAGCTATTGCTTTTATACTTGCAACACTTACTAACTATGTTAAGGGGACTGTGCAGGCAAAGTTGCATCACTCTGGTTGTCATTTTGAAGGAATTATGGCCCTTTTTTGACTTAGTAACTTTGATTATATGGTTAAATTTTGTGTTTCGATCCACTTTACTTCTAAAGTATCAAGGCTATTGCTTTCAAACTTCAAATAACTTCATGCTATCATGCGGGTACTGTACTTGGCAAGTTGAATTTTACCTTGACCTTTGATTGACCTTGACTATCAAGGTCAAATTATTAAATTTTGCTAAAATTGACATAACTTCTTTATTTATGATAAGATTTGATTGATACTTTGACATAAGAACTCTTACCTGACATACCAAAATGGACTCCACCCAAACCATTCTAAAAGCCCACCCCAACCCCAGAATCCCCATCCAAAATTTTTTTTTTCATTTTTTTAAAGATCATCTAATAAATGACTACACCCTTACACTATACCCTCCACCGCCCCCCCCCCCCAATTTTTTTTTATTTTATTTTAACATGGTTAAAAAAAAAAAAAAAAAATTTTAATTTTATTTTTGAAATACCGTCCAACCATCCCACTCAAGAATACCCCCCCCCCCCACCAAAAAAAAATGTTTGTTTTTGAATTGTTTTCTTATTTTTTTAAGATAATGTAATAAATGACCACACACCTACACTCCACCCCTCCCTCCTTTGTGATTGAAGTATTGAGATAGGACCCTTCACCTTTAAAAGAAAAATAGATGAGCGGTCTGTACCCGCAAGGCAGTGCTCTTGTTTTAATCATGTCTTAATGTGTTGGCCTACTCCAAATAAACATGTTGCATTTGTAAATAAAGCGTGTATAACCTCTATGTACTGTCCCAAGGTCTGTTTTCAAATACTTGAGTACCTCATATTGAGCAGAGACTTACCAATTTATGGCATTATTTGTTATGCACATGTCTGACTTATATAAATATCTTCAAGTTCTGAGATTACTGTTCAGGGTATTTTAAAGGTAAAAGTTTAAATATTTCTATAGACTGTAACCTGGTGTCTGTTAAGTTAATTTTAATACATTTATAATGTCTAGCATATTGAATGTGTAAGTGTCTTTATTCTCGCCCGCATGCATTGTTGCTGTATGCTTTGACAAAGCTTACTACACAACCTATGTGTTTGTTTATCATTTATAACCAGTGGTTTGTCCGCAGAGGTTACATAATACTATACTCACTTAATAAATCAACTTCATTTATTGATTTGATTTTGTATATATTCACTTCTCATGACTGAATCTGCAATAGGCCTTTGAATATGTGGTAAGAAAAACATTTTTTATTAAAGGTTAGAAACTTTATTATCAGATTTTGACAGATGGTGGTTAACATTTAACTGGAGAGTAGCCGGGAAAAAAATGGCTGTAAAACAGTGAAGTTTGATCCACTTTTAGTTATGTCTTATATATCACATTATCTATATTTTTTGTTAATTTGGATCATAATGATCTTTAAAAAATGGAATGATTATGAGTGTTTCCAAAATGATGCATTTATTTTATGTTAAAGTTATTGCTTTCAATTTTAATTTGTTATGGAAATATTTAAGTTTATGTGACTTACAGAGATATACATGTTTATGTAAGTGATGTGCTGTTTGATGATTTAAGAATTGTCTTGCACTCTGAGTAAAGTAGATCGCCATTGATTCAAGTTCGAATACTGATGTACAGTTAAAGTGTGTTGTACTTTCAAATAAAAATACTATGTAAATATAGTTCAGTTATCCCTTGTTTACAAGATCACATTTTTATTGCTCATCCTTGGTGTTGGTGTTTGCATTCGGACACAATAATGCTTTCCTTATATGTTTATTATGTAGACCCGCTTTTACAAGACCACATTCTGACAAGCTTAAATGTATGTATATAATGTAGTTCCTCATTTACCAGACCACATTTTGATGTTCTTAAACGTGTTCAAAGCTTGACGAAATTTTTGTTGACATTTAGCCATTTACATTTATAATAACTGAACAACAAATGAATTGTCAGTGTAAATAAATAATTTATTGTTGTTCGATCAGTTAAAGTATTTCACTGTTTTCATTCACACTTTAAATTAATAACATAACAAGTTGTAAGGTACACACAATCTATTTCAACAAGGGAGACAATTTTGAATTTGTTTTTTAAGAATATAACATATCTTTATCGAGATAGAGAGAATGACAGTTTTGACAATTTTAACAATATTACATCACTCTCCGTTGACTTGTAATTGACTTATTTTCATTAACCAGTTTTAATTGTTCTTTCGATCATATACAATTTATCTTAAGATATTTTTACAAAACAAGTAAACACATTTTCAAGTAGGGTCTTAATTTGAATTGTATGAAATGAAAAGCAAGGCATATAACAAGGTATTTTAATTTAAAGTATGGTTTTCTCTTTCCCACAAGCACACACCAGTCATTTGATATACATCTGTACTATATGTAAGTTTAATATGATAAATTACACAAGCTTTGCATCTAAAAGATGGATAAAATGAAAATTATGTGAACATATGAATGAAAACAGTGAAATACTTTAACAAATTCAATTATAAAAAACAACAAGTTTACTTTTGTACACAAGTTGAATAAACTATTATACATTTTTTGTAGATGTCAACAAGTAAAGTACTTCAGTTAAGTGCTTAAATAAAAAATAAACGACACGTTGTTAACTAAAAAGTTATCAATTGTTTCGTCGGAAAAATACTGCAGAATATTTATGTCAGGTATACCAACAAAGAAAAACAAAATATTAACATTCTTTTTCTTAAAATAAAAAGAAACACGTTTAGTTTAAGAACAGATAATAATATTTTAAACTAGAAAGGTCTTTTAAATAGGTAAGGTTTCTCATGACGAAGTATATAATTAATTTGAAATACTGGAAATATAATTAACGTCGTGATGCATATATAGTACAATAAAGCAAAGTATTTTTTAACAAAACCCATATCATAAGATTTGTATATACTCACTTCATGTTGACGAAATGCTTATTCTTTTAGAAAAAATACCGTGTACAGTCAAATTAGTTTTTGTTGATTTTCTTTACAATTTATTCAATGTATATACGTACTTATGTATAATACTATATATTTCGTATAACATTCAAAGTGCCATGTTTTAACACTTAATACCTGTCCTTTTATGTCGGTCATTCAGCCCATTTGAGCCGCATTCTGATAAAGTGTGACTTAATGCATGTTGTCTAAGTGTTGTCCCAGATTGGCAGTCCGCACATGCTAATTTGGGACGACAGTTATCGCTTTAATAAATTTTTCGTTTTCAAGAAGTATCTTTTTTAGCGAAATCAAGTTTCGGAAAGTGTCGCCGGTGATTACCAGCAGAATGTTAGGATTGCACGGGCTTATCTGGGACAACACTTTACGCACATGCATTACTACCCTTTTTCCGAAAGCGCGGCTCATTTAAAAGTTGATAAAAATCAGAATGACGACAGTTCCTTAAGATATATCCTCATTAGAGATTGTATGTGGAACCAAATCATGTTAAAGCAATAAACAAAACCATAACCCTTTTTTCTGAGTTGTAGTTACTTTGTCCAAATCTCCATGTTCAATTCTCAGCGCAAAGACAAATAACACTCCCGCTGTTTTTAGTTTATATATTGTTTCCTTGAGAAAGCTTAGTAATGACGAACGCTAGGCGGACACCATTTCCACCGAGTCACTGCGAAACATGTTTAAGGACAGTTTGACAGTACGACAAGCAGACGGACGGACAAATATGCAGACATTAAAGACAGACCGGCTAGATACATTTAAATCAAGACATTCGCATAGTTACTTTTGTTCTTATGTACTGATATTTCAGTATTATATCAACAGTATTTTAAAACACATGTACACCAAACAAAATCCATGCGAAAAAAACACATAATTTCCAATTGATGGAAATGACGCTTAGTCACTGAATATTATTTCCTTTATAAGTAAAACATTTAGTAAGCGTCATCAGCTATCGCATGAATAGAAACAAGAAATATCAATAAACATCAGATAACAATGCTTATTGAGAGATATTAACTAGAAACTTCACAATTGGTAATTTTCGAGTCCTTTTCAGCTCACCTGAGCACAATGTGCTTATGGTTAGCTTTTGCGATCGTCTTTTGTCCGGCGTGCGTTGTGTGGCGTCAACATTTGCCTTGTTAACACTCTAAATTTTTCCGGTTGGTTTAAACACATGACCTCTATGGTCCGGGGCATTTTTCCTTATATGGCAATAATACTTGTTAGCACTCTTAAAGTTACATTTATAGTTCCCTTTTCATAGGACTTGGTCACAACATTTGTTCTTATGCTATCTTGGGCTGCAAACAACAGGTCAGTTCCTTTGTATCTTTGTGAGGTGAGCGACTTTGTGCCTTTTACGTTGTTTGATCAGTACGTGTGTTAATGTTTTGAGAACGGTATAATTTCCATAAGAAACGATTTTTGTAAAGTTTGTTTGAACTCTGAATAGGCAGGTGTTTTAATAACCCATTTATTCCTAGTGGACTCTCCCATCCTTCTAAATTGGATCAATTTATTTCCAAAATTAGAAATGTCTAGTATATTTATTTCTATATTTAGAATATTGCTTACAGAAATTCCTAAAAGCAAACAGCGCAGACCCTGATGAGACGCCGCATCATGGTCTACGCTGTTTGCCAAGGCGTTTTTTCTAGACGCTAGGCATAAATGGGTTAATATATGAGTATCGTTCCGGGTAAACAGGGCTTAAAGGGACCTGTTCACGTTTTGGTAAATTGACAAAATAAAAAAATGGTTCAGATTCGCAAATTTTCATTGTAATTATCATATGTGTGAGGGAACAGTAATACTGAAAATTAACCATCCTCTAAAATGTCCATTATTGACGATTTAAAAACCTGAAAATTATCAAGCGTTGCAACGTGAAACGATTAAATAATTTGAAGAGTTCTGTTGTTGTCGTTATGTTTTTGGACACTACGAGGATTGCTTATATAAAGCATAAGCATAAAATAAATCACTAATTGTTTCAGCACGGATGACCGAGTGGTCTAAGCGTTAGACTTTTACTCCAGGGGTCAGTGGTTCAAACCCAGATGAAGGTTACTTTGTTTTTCTTCAATTGTATTCTTGTTTTTTACTGGAGCTTTTTAGATCCAATGTTTACATTTATCAATATAAAGCATTAAATGACAAACTTCAATACTTGCCAAATTCTGTGAAAAGGCCCTTAAACTCATGTGCGTAATAAGTCGTCACAGAAATTAGCCTGTGCAGTCCGCACATCCTAATGTTGGGCGATACTTTACGTCTTTATGATATTTTTCGTTTAAAGGAAGTCTCTTCTAAACGAAAATCCGGACTGCGGACTGCACAAGCTATAATCTAGGACGACATTTAAAGGGACTGTCAACCACGAATGACGAAAAAAGATAAGTTGTAAAATACCGTATTTTTTACAATTATTAGTTTATATTGAATTAAATATCACGACTTGTATGTTACATTACTTGAAAAAAGTTTATATTTTCATTAATGTTACATTGCTTGAAAAAAAATCATAATTTCATTAAAAGCCAGCGTATCTCAGTGGTAGCGCATTATCTTTTGCTTACAGTGGGCTCGGATTTGAATCCCGGGTAAGACGTATTTTATTTAATCGTTGTACTTGATGTTGTAATTAGTTACGACTATTCAAAACAGTATGGTTTTGTAATAACATGTTCAGTTATTGTAAACAATAAATGCCATTTTTCTAAAAGGCTTATTGTTAAACTCAAAACATTTTACCAACTGTAACAAAGCATATTCATTCAATTGGAAGCTATATCTGTGGCGGTCCTCCTCCCATGTGTCGACGTAGAAATTCCTCAACGGAATTCGCAAGCTACTGTTTGCTGCATCAATTATTTTAGACTCGTTCTGTACGTAAAACCGAATAATTCTCAGAATTAATATCGCTGTCTTAATGGTTAAGCTCTTTCGCAGAGACTTAAGTCCGGCGATTGTATTTAATCACGATGCAATTAAGCCTCGTTCTGGAAAAACGGGGCTTACTGCATGGGCTTACATTTTCGTTGAAGTTTAATCTGTGCAGTTCGTACTTTCATTACCGGTATATACGGGATTTTCGTGTTCAAGAGATTCCTTTCGACGAAAATTTCCATAAAAGCGGAAAGTGTCCTCCTTGGTTTGATTGTGCGAACTGAACGGGCTAATCCGGGACGACACTTTGCGCACATGCAATAAACCCCGTTTTCTCATATCGAGGCTTAATTGTACTTGTATACTAAACATAACTGCTTACTTGATACATAAAGTAGTTATTATATACTGGCATTTTTGTCGGAAAATGTCAACACTTGCATATAACTTACAAACGAACGTTTCCGACTACATTTTTACAACATAATTATGAGATAATGAAATCGCGATAAAGCGAATACATACATTAGTTATATCAATAAAACAAAAATTTAAATATACAAATATTTAACAAAATTAAACTATTACTTAGTTTTTTAGTATTTTTGCACTGTAAACTAAACAAATTATTAATGAGCTTCCATCAGTGAAAAACGGGAATTAACGAATGTGCGTAATGTGTCGTCCCAGATAAGCCTATGCTATCCGAAAAAAAGGCTTACCAAGGACGACGATTTCCGCATTAATGGTATTTTACATTTAATGTAAGTCTCTTGCTAGCCAAAATTTATTTTATGCGGAATAATATTACTAGTCTGCTTCGAGCATTTTCTCTTGCGCGTTTCAACCGGAAATGTCAACGTCCGGCTTGTACCATTCAAATAAAACACGAAGTTATTCTGGTTTATTATTTCAAAGCAAAGTGGTTATAACTGTGTGGTTATTATTCATGACGACACTTATGGCAATTGAGATTTACTAAAATGTAGTTATGCTTAAATTGCTGCGTTATTTTGCGAGAAATTTACCCCACGTTGTGTATGTACTTAAACTGTTAAATACTACCATATAATAATCAGAATATGCTACACATACATTAAATGCAACCAGATTAATTGTCGCTCATCCTAATGTTTGAAGAAAAAAAAGTAATTATGGGAACATCGATGAATTACAACTGATACTGAAAAATAACAGTGAACAAGTTCCATAATTGCAACCTTTTTACAGTGAAATGACGTCATTTTTTGGGCGTGATGGTGATATAATGTCAAAAGAGTTAAATATTAAAAGGCAATCACACTGTGTGAAAAAGTTAAATAAAATGAAGATTGGTTGGTTTTGAGGAAAGTGTCGTCCCTCATAGGCCTGTGCTGCTTAGGCTAATCTGGGACGACACTTTACATACACATGATTACGCCTTTTCTTCCAAAGCAAGGCAAATATATATATATACGTTAACAGTTGTTAATATTTTAATGGTTCTGCTATTTACTAATCAAGCTGGTGAGATATGTATAGAAAATAGTTGGTTTGGCTTTGTTGTTATTTCTCATTACGTCATAAAACACAACATTTTTCCAAAAATGACTATTTTATAAAGCATTTTGAGTAATTGAAACACACATATACATTGTTTGTGCTTTAACAACGATTTTGTTTGGAGTGATAACAGTATATATTAACAAATGCTAAATCTTGCCACTATTCAGTAGGTTTTTACAAAAAACAAATTATTCTAGCCCTGTGTGATACATGTATAAGGATTATTTTCATCCATATACTTTTCTATAGAATATTGCTTGATGTGTTATTTTACGTCAATTGATAAAATCACATATTTAGCAATCTAGCTCTTTTTTAAAATAGGTAAAAAATCAACTTTCCTGTATCAATATGTGTATAATGCCCACTATCTTCATTCCGTTAAAGTATATGTGGTAACTTTCTTTCATCATGAATTGCATAAGTCACAATTTCCAACTAGTGTTTTGTATATATTGCCTATCTCGGGGGATTCGTTACCGCTGTAACTTACTTTTACGATGAATTGCATAAGTCGAAATTTCCAACAAGAGTTTTGTATCTATTGCCCTTTTCGGGGGATTCTTTACTGCTTTAACTTGCTGTCTTAATGAATTGTATAACTCGCCATCTGTTCTTTCCTTATCAGTATGACTGTTATTATTTGTGTTTGTTTTAATGTACGATTTTATTAATGAAACAATGTTGGGGGAAAAGTTTGAATTGTTTATTTTAGCCTGGCTCTGGGAAAAACTGGGCTTTATGCATGTGCGTAAAGTGTAGTGCCAGATAGGCCTGTGCAGTCTGAACTGGCTTATCAGGGGTGATACTTTCCGGGTTAATTTTTGATACAATTGAAGTGAAAAGTGTCATCCCTGACAAGCGGGTGCAGACTGCCCAGGCTAATCTGGGACGACACTTTTCACACATGCACTGACAAGCAGGTGCAGACTGCCCAGGCTAATCTGGGACGACACTTTTCACACATGCACTGACAAGCGGGTGCAGACTGCCCAGGCTAATCTGGGACGACACTTTTCACACATGCATTTAGACCCGTTTTTCCAGAGCTGGGCCTTTAAAAATCACATATTGTAATTTGTATACGGTGTAAACAAAATTGGTATAGGGAAAGATATTATGGTTCATAATAAGTTATAAATATATATTTGGTACCAAAATCTTGTTTTGCAGATATACTTAACATGCTGTTTTTATAGTATAAATATTATATGTGTGTCATGTCATATTTGTGTATTGTATATAATGTTACACAATCAAATACATTGTTTTGTTTGTATGGATCAAAAACAAAACACACGACTGTGTGTTACGAGATGTATTCTGATAAAGGTGGCTAACCCTCTGATTATCATCATGTCTGTCTGTCAGTTGGTAGGTCCCGAACCCTCTGTCCATCATCATGTCTGTCTGTCAGTTGGTAGGTCCCTAACCCTCTGTCCATCATCATGTCTGTCTGTCAGTTGGTAGGTCCCGAACCCTCTGTTTATCATCATGTCTGTCTGTCAGTTGGTAGGTCCCGAACCCTCTGTCCATCATCATGTTTGTCTGTCAGTTGGTAGGTCCCTAACCCTCTGTCCATCATCATGTCTGCCTGTAAGTAGGTAGGTCCCTAACCCTTTGTCCATCATCATGTCTGCCTGTAAGTAGGTAGGTCCCTAATCCTCTGTCCATCATCATGTCTGTCTGTCAGTTGGTAGGTCCCTAACCCTCTGTCCATCATCGTGTCTGCCTGTAAGTAGGTAGGTCCCTAATCCTCTGTCCATCATCATGTCTGTCTGTCAGTTGGTAGGTCCCTAACCCTCTGTCCATCATCATGTCTGCCTGTAAGTAGGTAGGTCCCGAACCCTCTGTCCATCATCATGTCTGTCTGTAAGTAGGTAGGTCCCTAATCCTCTGTCCATCATCATGTCTGTCTGTCAGTTGGTAGGTCCCTAACCCTCTGTCCATCATCATGTCTGTCTGTAAGTAGGTAGGTCCCGAACCCTCTGTCCATCATCATGTCTGTCTGTAAGTAGGTAGGTCCCTAACCCTCTGTCCATCATCGTGTCTGTCTGTCAGTTGGTAGGTCCCTAACCCTTTGTCCATCATCATGTATGTCTGTCAGTTGGTAGGTCCCTAACCCTCTGTCCATCATCATGTCTGTCTGTCAGTTGGTAGGTCCCTAACCCTTTGTCCATCATCATGTCTGTCTGTCAGTTGGTAGGTCCCTAACCCTCTGTCCATCATCATGTCTGCCTGTAAGTAGGTAGGTCCCTAACCCTCTGTCCATCATCATGTCTGCCTGTAAGTAGGTAGGTCCCGAACCCTCTGTCCATCATCATGTCTGCCTGTAAGTAGGTAGGTCCCGAACCCTCTGTCCATCATCATGTCTGTCTGTCAGTTGGTAGGTCTCTAACCCTTTGTCCATCATCATGTCTGTCTGTCATTTGGTAGGTCCCTAACCCTTTGTCCATCATCATGTCTGTCTGTCAGTTGGTAGGTCCCTAACCCTTTGTCCATCATCATGTCTGTCTGTCAGTTTGTAGGTCCGTCCACAAATGTGTCTACAAAATTTGTCTGACGGGGAGGGCTTAAAATAAAATGTCTTGACAACAAAGCTGATAAATATTTGTTCTAAATCTGTTTAATGTATACATGATATAACTTTGTGTTTGAAGTGGGAAATGATTCAATATGTTACAAGTTATTATTACCAATACATGTATTCTATTCATAAGTATTTAAAACAAACAAAAACTTAAACAACAAAAGGAAAGCGTATTTTTGTCTTTAAGGTATGTGTATGTTTGAATTGAAATGACGGTTATGTAAGTTTCCCACTTCAATCTGTACCTGACTTAAAAAATCGAGTCATTTCTGGTACATGTTATTGTACATATTCCAAATGACATAAATAAACATAAGAACATAGTCACATAGTTTCAAAAAGTCACTTCCATTTATTGATCTTCATGATAGCTTTAAGGTTGCGAGTGGCATAAACCGCTGGAAACTGCGTGTTTTAAGTTTCCCGCACACTGAATAATCAGCAGAATTCGCTATCACTGCATGCGCGTTTACAACCTCCATGTAGTTTATATAGGCCGCGGTTTCCCGTCTAGTGATGTCATCGTGCGGGTAAAACACCAGCTTGCACGTGCCCGCTTGAAGTCCCGACTGTATTGCTTTTGTCATATCCGCTGTAGTACACAATTCGACCACCCAGCGGGTGTTGACGCCTGGTTGCGCCGACCGGATATCAAGGGGATCGAACTGGGTACTTCGTACGGGAACTCCGAGTTGAGTCTGTATTAGGTACTGCACCTGTTCGTGATTTTAAAAGTAGTGGTTGTAGGTGTTGTAGTAGTAGTGGCAGCAACTTCATCAATAGCGGTAGAAGCAGTAATGGGAGTATAACAGATGTTTCGGTTGTTATTTTGTAGAAGCATTCTATATTTCATTTACCTTATAAATATTATTACAAGTAATACTAGGAGTACTAGCAGCAGCAACAGTAGTTATTGTAGCAAGCTAGTACATATGTAGTATATTATTTATATTATTATAATGTACGCAGTATGACGGATATATTTGATCAAGGTCCATATTTGCAATAATAATACATTTTATGATTTGTGTCACTTATACTATCATCAGTAGCCGGTAGATGCACTTTTAAGTTCTTTGTTTTCACTTACATCACACAACTAAATACGTTACGTTGTTTGAGAACATAATAAACAAGAAATATCTTTAAAAAAGATATACGGCGTTGATTGTGGTCGATGTTTATGAACGATCAAAAGTTATCTCTATGAGATAAAAAGTAGCGGATGCCTTTTTTCTGCGCAGTTCTTAGCTACATCACAAGCAAATCAATTACGGGGTGTTGCGCCAGATTTCGTGGCTTATTTTGCTTTATGTGATATTATTACTCAGATATCTATATTTACAGAATAGAAAAACACAAGAAACATGAAAATAAACAAGTGCATATAGGTCAGCCGGCAATACTCGAATCTTATTTAATTGCATAATTATAGTATAGTGAATTATTGTGCTCATGCTTAATAAACTGGTCTAAGTGGATAAATATTTCTAATTAATTTTATCAAAATTGGTCCTTATCATGCAAATGTTGAAACCATATTAAAAATCGATGATTGACATACCACAATAATATCGCCGAATATCTTTATTTAATATCTTTCTGATCAAAACAGACTTCAAGTGCACAAAGTTTACGAGACGGCGTTTATATAAAGATTTCCGCAACTGACCGCAAACTGACCTTGATACCTTGCGGATTGGAATGCAATGCATTACAGTCAATACGTTATTGTCAGTAAGACCGGTGTAAAACAATGATCGCAACCCCTTCTGCGAACTCCGGTGATGAACTGTATATAAACTCTGACTTTCACAAATGGCCGCGAATTGACCCGAAACCTCGCGGGTTGAAATGCAATGCAAGTAAGTACTAAATATGACAACATAGCCTTTAGTATAAACGCTTTTGCGCTGGTAATTCTCTGAAAATAAATGGTGAACGCACAAACTGTATTTATGTCGAAAATTGATTGTAAAACTGTTCTATCTATTGAGCCTTTTCATTAGAGATAAAATTGTTTCATGCAGTAAAACAGTGTTACAAAGACGCGGATATGTTTCCAATGTTCTGGTGTTATACTCAAATCAGCCAATGGAATAAATGAAGTGTATTCATTCGTACCTAGCCGCGGGAACTTTTATTTGAGTATTATTAGACACTTACAAAGGTCAAGTCAGGGTGAAATTCTGGCTTATTACAGCTTACGCCGAAAAAACTCGAAATAGAATGTCAAAAAGATGCGGTCGTGTTAGTGGAGTCTAACAATTCTACCTCCGAGTGGGACACATTTTCGTTGTTTCGGAAACTGAAAACTGCGCCGTTCGAACGACTGGGTCGTGTGTCACTGCGCATGTGCAGACTTAGGGCGATCCGGTCGATGTTGTCACTGAGCATGACATTGGCGTCCGGGCAAGCTAGATCGTCCGGCGATCCCGCGTCACTGAAATCAGGCTGTCAAGCGGTCATACTTTTTCCTACTTTTTCCTACTTTTTCCTACTATTTCCTACTTTTTCATCAGGATCCTACTTTTTCCTATTTTTTTACCAAATCTTCCTACTATTCCTACTTTTTCATTTTCAATTAAGAATATTTTTTTTTAAGAGTTTATTTAGTAAACTTGCAGGATGAATGAATCAATGGCATGACTGTATCCCTGGTAATGTGCATTCATCTAGATGAGACCTGACAATTAACCCATGCTGACTGTCTTCTAGCACCTCTTCAGGAAGCATAAATATTTATTTCTTATGTAACTTTTGAAAATATTTACATTTTTTTTTTTAAGTAACAATAGTGCCTTGTTTACTTCCTTAGCATTTGTACACTGCAGACTTCACTACCTTACACAGTTCCCAGTGATGCAAGAGCTGAGGGCACCCATTGTTTATTCCAGTTTTATTTTGTCTCTATTGACAACAATTTGACCAAACCTTATGCATATTTACATGATATTGCTGTTTGGAATGTAGAGATATAGAGATACCATGTATTGTATGAGTGGTTATGAAATATGGAATTTATTACACAAGTTATTGGAAAAAGATAAAACTGATGCTTTGCTGAGTTTTCATCATTTAAAAATATAATGTAATAAATTCTGTATTACATGACAACAGATATGATGTTCTATTGATATCATAGGCACATCATGTTTAGTAATTAAAAATAAATGCACAGAGCCTAAATGTCCCGATACATTTTTATGCTCCCGGTAGGGTGGCATATAGCAGTTGTACTGTCAGTCTGTTTGTCTGTCTGTCTGTCTGTGTGTCTGTCAGCAAACTTTAATATGGGCCATAACTTTTGCAATATTGAAGATAGCAACTTGATATTTGGCATGCATGTGTATATCATGGAGCTGAACATTTTGAGTGGTGAAAGGTGAAGGTCATCCTTCAAGGTCAAAAGTAAAAAAGTACAATCCAAGGGAAGTAATAAGCTTTAAAAGGGAGATATTTTCTAAACCTGCCAAATAAATATATTGAAATTTTATTTCAAAGCGGCGCAATAGTGGGCATTGTGTTTCTGACAAACACAGTTCTTGTCTAATGATGCCATAGTTAGTGAGGTAACTTCAAGGTGTTACAGCGTAGTATTAAAATTATTTAACGGCATTATTACACTCCGGCAAAGTAATCAATATCGTAATGAAAAAAACATTATTTGAAACTGGAATAAACAATGTAGTGCAACTGTTTCATTGCCCAATCAATGATGTCATAAAAGATGTCAGGTGATAAGGTCCTATCTCCAGTTGCATAATCTGGTCTGCAATGACCAGTGAGTTTGAATGTAACATTAGTTATTATAACTGCACCCTATTGTCAATTTAAAGGTTTCACAATGTAGCTGTAGCAGAGCATTGACACTGCTTTATATACTAGTATTAATCTTGTACAACAAGTTGGTGTATCACTAAATAAATTTGGTCTTCTGCTTAAGGATATAACATGCACACTATATTACCATTTTTATTGCACAATATATTACCATTTTTATATCGATACACAGAAGACCTCTAACCACTTATTGGATGATACACCAAAATGAACAGCATCTACTTATACTTCTTTAACAGGGTAGCTTTGCTTGAAACTTAATTATCATAGATGCACTATAAGTGCTAAAATGCCTAGTGGGAAAACAAAGTTTAACCCTTCATGGATGGAGAAGTTGGACAACAGTGGAAAAACACTTGGATCATGGTGCAAGAGAGATACCGGCAATGAGTTTGCAAGATATTGTAATGTCTGAATGAAGTCCATCTTGTTGTAATTCTGGTGCTAATCAACTGATAAGTCATGCAGATGGATAAAAACACAAGGAAAACATAAAATACATGCATGATAATTCACAAAAACGTGGAAGTGCCCCAGAGCCAAGCAGCTCTCAGGGTGGTGGGGATAAATCTATCTGTATGCAAGTACAACCATCACACAAGGAACAGATACAAAAGGCTGAAATCCTCTCGGCCCTTAAGGTAGCTTCAAGTGGGTATCCATAAAGAACATGTGATGGCACTCCTGCTCTGTTTCAAGCTATGTTTCATGGACCTGTGTCTAAAAAATTAGTATTATGTATTCCTACTTTTGAGGGAAAAGTTCCTACTTTTTCCTACTTTTTTCCTACTTTTCTTGCAAAAGTAGTTCCTATTTTTTCCTACTTTTTGAAAAAAGGTCACTTGACAGCCTGTGAAATCAAGAGGGCTGTACCGGTTTAAGGGTCATAAAACAGTAAAAAAATACAGAACTTAACGTTACTAAATTTTTAAAGATATTACAGAAAAAACGATCATACAATTTAAAGGGGCGGGCATGTATCAACATGAGGCAAATATATTAAATGGCAACTCGTGACAAAAACGTGCGTTAAATTCAAATACTTGCGTTAAAAGAGAAAAATAATCTTATACCTTCTTTTAAAGGAGCCTTTTCACAGATTTTGGCATGTTTTGAAGTTTGTCATTAAATGCTTTATATTGATAAATTTAAACATTGAACCTAAGAATCTCCAGTAAAAAATCTAGAATACAATTAAAAAAAGAAAAAAGTAACCCTCAACTGGGCTCGAACCACTGACCCCTGGAGTCTTGGAGTAAAACAATTCCCATTTAGACCACTCGGCTATCCGTGCTCACGCTATGCTGGGATGTATTTTTTACTTGATAAAAGCATTCCTCGTAGTTTCACAAAATATAACGACAACAACAGAACTTTTCAAAATATTCAATCGTTTCGTGTTGCAACGCTTTATAATTTTCAGTTTCTCAAATCGTCAAAAGATGCATATAATGGATATTTTAGAGCATGGTAAATGTGCAGTATTACAATTTACCCACATATATCATAACACAAACACACATTTGCGAGTCTGAAACATTTTTTTTTATTTTGTCAATTTGCCAAAACGTAAAAAGGCCCCTTTAAAGGGACCAGAATCGCAAATTTTCGTTGTAGTTATTATATGTGTGAGGAAATAGTAATCCTGAACATTGACCATGCTCTCAAATATCAATGATATGCATCTTTTGACAATTTAAAAAACCTGAAAATTTATTAAGCGTTGCAACGCGAAACGATTGAATAATTTGGAAAGTTTTTGTTGTTGTTATTATATTTTATAATACAACGATGATTGCTTATGTAAAGTATAAAATACATCACTCATGGTATAAGCACGGATGTCCGGGTGTTCTAAGCGATAGACTTTACTCAAGGGCTGAGTGGTTCGAGCCCAGTTGAGGGAGTGGTTCGAGCCCTGTTGAGGGGTATTTTATCTTTCTTTAATTTTATTCTTGTTTATTTTTTTACTGGAGTTTTCAGATTCAATCTTTACATGTATCAATATAAATCATTTAATAAAAAACTTCAATAATGCCAATATGTGAAAGGGCCACTTTTTAATAAGTAAAGTTAATTACAAAATTGTCACAATAAGCTCGTGCGCTCAGCTGTCAAAACATTCTTCTGCATGCGGAACTCATTTTGTTTTATACAAAAGCGATGCAGTGTTTTAAAAAAAAACATCTAAATGAGTTCATCATTAATTATTATTGAAATTACAAGGCGTTATCTTTGACAGAGGTGGTCATTTTTCCTATAATAACGCTGGTTTAAGGTAATTACTCAGAGGATAATACACTATTGAGCCGGGCCTGGCAGTGATAATCGGCCCGCAGGGAGCATAACGGCTCGAGGGCTTTAGCCCGAGGGCCGTTTGCGACCTGGGGCCGAGTTTGACTGCTCGGACCGGATCAGTCGTGTATTAATGTCTATACTTACAGGTTTTGAGTCATACTATCATACTATTTTGGTCCTCACTAAAATATATGAAGAACCCGCTTTCCGTACTTTTATTTTCATTCAATTGATTACGCAATTTATGACGTATCTCATGTGATGTAATTTCAATGACGAAACTAGCTAGACGCTTTTGATTTAAGGACAACAATTCGGATTCGGATGTTTTTTATTTTTATTTAACAATTAAATATTTTTTAAGCATTGAATGATTCCAAAACGTATTTCGGATTGTGTTATTGTCGTGCATAATTGGGAGCTTCAATTGAAGTAAAATTTTGTAATCGCTTCGACATTCGATTGCATAAATCATGTTTTTGGTGACAGTGTTTAGCATCCGATACAAAAAATAAAAAAAAGTGTGATTACAAATCAGTATAGATAAACGAATGAAATAACCAAAAAAGGAATTACAAATCTTTGTTATTTTAGTGTTATATGATTTAAGTTGTAATCGACATAAGTGTGTCTTTTGCTATACACAAAGAGGCATCAATTTAATGTGCAGATAAGTTTCAGTTTCAATCGATATTTGTATTATCCAAATTGTGTGATACGTGTCATAATAACTATGTTCGAGTCTTTCGTTGAGTTTTGGCTTAATGTTATTGATCATCGTTAACTAAGACGTCGCGCGCACACGTTCTGTGGGCCGATTATAAATAAATGGCCCTCGCGTGAGGGCCGATTATTTATTATGACCCCGCAAAGATGATAATTGATTGAACAACTGTACAAATGTGTTACTATATATAGTAAGGTATGTATTATTATTTGATACATTTGCTATTCACTTGGAACTGATTTTATTAAAGTATTGCATCTTATCTATTTTCTTTTGACGATTGTTAATAAAAATTTTAATTTTATTTTCAAGAATTACATTAAATATACAGTTTATAGAGTGTAGGTTAATTGAACTGTATAACGGTTTAGAATGTTTCGCTTGTTGTTGTTTTTTGTGTTAAGCAATTCAAATCCGCTTTAATGTAAATTTGTATAGAAAGGAAGTGTCTTCTTAACGACAATCCAGGTAAGGCGAAAAGTGTCGTCCGTGATAAGCCTGTGCGAACTGCACAATCCAGGTAAGGCGGAGAGTGTCGTCCCTGATAAGCCTGTGCGAACTGCACAATCCAGGTAAGGCGGAGAGTGTCGTCCCTGATAAGCCTGTGCGAACTGCACAATCCAGGTAAGGCGAAAAGTGTCGTCCCTGATAAGCCTGTGCGAACTGCACAATCCAGGTAAGGCGGAGAGTGTCGTCCCTGATAAGCCTGTGCGAACTGCACAATCCAGGTAAGGCGGAGAGTGTCGTCCCTGATAAGCCTGTGCGAACTGCACAATCCGTTAAGGCGGAGAGTGTCGTCCCTGATAAGCCTGTGCGAACTGCACAATCCAGGTAAGGCGGAGAGTGTCGTCCCTGATAAGCCTGTGCGAACTGCACAATCCAGGTAAGGCGAAAAGTGTCGTCCCTGATAAGCCTGTGCGAACTGCACAATCCAGGTAAGGCGGAGAGTGTCGTCCCTGATAAGCCTGTGCGAACTGCACAATCCAGGTAAGGCGGAGAGTGTCGTCCCTGATAAGCCTGTGCGAACTGCACAATCCAGGTAAGGCGGAGAGTGTCGTCCCTGATAAGCCTGTGCGAACTGCACAGGTAAATCCGGGATGACAACTAACGCACATGCATGAAGCCTAGAATTTCCAGAACGAGGCTTGTTAATTTTCATCGGGGATGGGAAAAGGGGAAAAACTAATTGCAGTGCTATTTCCTGCATGGCGCCCGATAGTGATCTCAACAGAGGACTGGCTGGAACATGATAGCAAGCAAACGATAAACGAACACCCCATTGAACATCGTGTGAAAGATTTATAGCGAATATCAATCATTGAATTGTGACACGTGATACTTACATCTGTGCATCAACAGCGCCCCGCGCCGCGGTCCCGCTATGTGCATCCGGTTTCTGTGGGATCTCCTTCCGGCATCGCGGCGCATGCGTACTACAAGCGCGGTGGCTGGTGGCGTCATACACGCAGTCCGGGTCCAGCAAGAGGGTACTGAGCGGAAACCAAGAGCAACTAACTTCTGGTACTGGAAAGGACTGACTGGCTGCTTAAATATGAGAAGTCAGCTAACTGTGCATGCTCGGACCGGCTACCAAACAATGTTTGTTGTATTTTATAAACAAAATCGTTATACCAAAGTAATGTATATGTAGTGATTGTTATCAAGTCAAGTTTGCATAATATATGGGAACATTTTAAAGTATACAAAACAATGACATGTATTATCATAAACATAGCAGTATTTTATTTATTTACTTTAAATTTTCTGCACTCCACAGTATAATTTATTTGTAAGTAATTATGCTTAGTTTTATATTTCGCTCAATCAATTGCGACAAATCATACAGACTGACTGATTAAAGTAATCTGAGCGGTTATTTCCTTTTTGATGATCGAAAGCTGCTTCGTGCTTGTCGTGTTTTTTTTTGGTTATATTTGTGAGCGTTTATTTATGAATGTATATTATTTGCAATCAATAACCTATGACATAACTCAATAATGTTGACTAGAGTCGTATGTGTTGTTCTTATTGAAACAAAACATATTTTTGAGAAAATAATAATCGATCAAAATGACGGCATCGCATGTTGTTGTTTTTTTTATAAGAAAGGCAATGTTTTGATCAGAGACATGCTCGGAACCAGTTACATATCTGATGCTCGGAGCCAGTGACATCTGAACGTGAATATGGCGAGTCTGTCTTAATTACAAGGCATGCAGCGATTTCGGCGTAGCGTGAGTACGACTTAATTCAGTGTTTTAATTCAAAAGCTTTGCGCAATCCAAAGATTCTTCATAAAGAGTTGCAATATATGTCCTATCTCAACAGACCAGCGAAATGATCCAGGGCATATTTATAAATAAAATTAGGACATTTCCTTAGGTTTTCAAAAGGTGCATTGGTTATGCTAATCAAATATTGTACGGACACTTACAGTTGCGGCTTAGTTGTATACTCAGCGTTAATAGAGATCGATCATTAATATTGTTCTTAAATAAAGGGAATGCGAAATATTGACAGGAATTTAATATAATTATTGAAAGAAAAATTATCAAAGAGGTTAAGACGTGTTATTGTAATTCATCCAAAATTGCACCGTAACTTAAAATAAAAACCGCTCGGAAAAAAACGGGGCTTAATTTGTGCGCGTAAACTCAAGTGTCGTCCAAGATAAGCTTGTACAGTTCGCCCAAGCTAATCTAGGATGACACTTTCTGATTGTATGGCATTTTTTGTTTAAAGGCAGTAACAGAATTATCGAACATCTAGCAAACTGCACAGGCTATTATGGAACGACACTTTATGAATTGTATGGCATGTTTTGTTAAATGGCAGTAAAATAATTAGCGACCATCCAGCGAACTGTACAGACCAATAAGGGACGACACTTTCTGATTGTATGGCATGTTTTGTTTAAAGGCAGTAAAATAATTAGCGAACATCCAGCAAACTGCACAGGCTAATATGGGACGATACTTTACGCACATGCATTAAGTCCGGTTTTCCCAGGGCTAAATATGTATCGTATGATGTTCTATAAGACGGGCTGTTTTTAATTACCGACCATTTACCTTTGCAGAGATGTACGATCTGTCTGGCCCGGCGGTTAAGGGCCGACACCGACCGGAAGTGGGCCGGCTGTCCACTTTATCAACTTCCATGGAGGAACCAGACCCGCCCTGCGCACGCCACTTTGAGAATAGAAATTGTGCTTTAGTAAGGTAAGAGTGTTAAAGGGGCCTTTTCACAGATTTTTGGCATGTTATGACGTTTGTCATTAAATGCTTTATATTGCTAAATGTATACATTGGATCTAAAAAGCTCCAGTAAAAGAAAATAATAAAATTAAAGAAAGAAAAAAGTAACCCCCAACTGGGCTCGCAACACTGGTCCCTGGCGTAAAATGCTATCGCATAGACAATTCGGCCATTCGCGCTCATACATTGGGTAGTGAATCCTCGTTGTATCACAAAATATAACGACCCCAACAAACTATTCAATTGTTTCACGTTGCAACGCTTTATAATTTTCAGGTTTTTAAAACGTCAAACAATGCATATAATGGATATTTTAAAGCATGGTAAATGTTCAGTATTAATGTTTCCGCACAAATATCATAACTACAACGAACATTTGCGAATCTGAAGCATTTTGTTTTAATTTGTCAATTTACCGAAACGTGTTAAGGCCTCATTCTAGGATTAATGCATGTGCGTAAAATGCCATTTCAGATAAGCCTGTGCAGTCCGCAAAGGCTAATAGGGACGTCACTCTCCGCATAAATTTAATTTTCGTACAGAAGAGAATTCGTTTTAACGATAAAATCCAAAAAAGCGGAAAGTTTAGTCACTGATTTGCTGCGGACTGCACAAGCTTAGCTGGGATCGATTTTTATGCATAAACATAAATATCGGCTTTCCGTCTCCGAGAATTAGGCTCGTCATAATCTTGTTGTGCC